>NC_048595.1:178446623-178727678 GCF_003668045.3 Cricetulus griseus
GAAGAGAAGACACTGAGTGTGGGGCCCTGAGGTGTAGGACTAGCACCAATTCTTCCCCAGGCTAGGTTCTAGTCCTAGCCTGTGGCTCTGTGACTTCAAGCAGGTCATTGAACTCTGCTGGGTCTCATTTCCTCATATGAAACAGATGCAGGGACAGCATCCATCTCCTGGTGGCTACAGGACTCCATCAGCTCTTCAAGTCCTGGTATACAGTAAAGACTTGGATGATGGAAGCCTAAAGGCCTTGCACCTCAGATGAATCCCCTCCTATAGTCCTCTCCTGCTCTGTCAAGTTACAGCCTGCAGAGTCAGTTGGCTCACTGACCAGAAGCTTCAGGTACTTTGCCCCAGGGTTTGTCTTAGACTTTGCCGTGAACAATATCCAAAATAGCTCATGGAATGGCTCACTTCAGACTCATAGGATGGGCTTGATTAGTGGTGGGGCAAGGACAGTGGGGTGGTTTCTCACCTGAAGAATACTAAGTGGGACACGCTTGGGTAATGGAGGCTTTGAGAGGGAAAGGGCTAGTGTGAACAGGTAAGGGCTGGTGTGAACAGGTATGGGAAACATGCAGGAAAGAACCAGGCAAGCCTAGACCAGGCTGCCTTTGAGCTCCCCTGGAAACAGGAAAGGGTTAAAAGAACCAGAAAGCAAAGGAATACATATTCAGGAGAAAGCCTGGAGAGCTAAGATGAAGTTGTTTGGTCAGCTGAGCAGCCTCCTGGACCTCTCTGCAGGCCACCCCCACCACATACACATGAGCAAATGAACACACACAGAGATCCATACATCAACGGGCATGCACCTCACACACGGAAACAAGTATACAGCTATATATCAGCATACAGACACACAGAGGCATATGGGCATACGAACGGACACACACATACAAAACCACACGCACGTGCGCGCGCGCGCACACACACACACACACACACACACACACAGAGAGAGAGAGACAGAGAGAGAAACAGAGAGAGAGAGAGAGAGAGAGAGAGAGAGAGAGAGCAGGGAGGAAGCTCCAAATTGGAGAGCAGGTACTGGGATCAACCTCCTGCCTCTCTTCTCCCCTCATTGCAATGTTAGTAACTCTTGCCATGCATGGAGCCAGGCTCCATCCTAAACTCTTCCATTACCTTGTTCAGCCTTCACTGCACCCAGTGAGATAGGCATTGTCATTAGCCCCGGTTTACATGTGGAGAAGTCAAGTCTCAGAGCGTAAGAGCAGCTTGCTGGAGGTTGCAGTTTGCTTAGTAGTTATTCCAGAGCAGACCACCAGAGTGCAGAGCTTTAGCTGTCAGCTCCCCAACCACACCTGAGCCACTAAGGTCCTACCATGGCCCAGTACCATGGACACAGAGGCAGGAGGATCATTACAAGGCAGCCTGGACTACATAGTCCCAGACCAGCCAGGGCTATATAGAACAACTATCAGAACAAAATGAGAGAAGGGGTGGGGAGAAAACTAGGTGGTGGCTCATACTTGTAATCACAGCATTTAAGAGTCTGAGGCGGGCCGGGCAGTGGTGGCGCACGCCTTTAATCCCAGCACTAACAAGGCAGAGGTAGGCGGATCTCTGTGAGTTCGAGACCAGCCTGGTCTACAAGAGCTAGTTCCAGGACAGCCTCCAAAAGCCACAGAGAAACCCTGTCTCGAAAAACAAAACAAAACAACAACAACAAAAAAGTCTGAGGCAGCCATCTGGAGAGATGGCTCAGCAGTTAAGAGCTCTGGCTGTTCTTTCAGAGGTCCTGAGTTCCATTCCTAGCAACCACATGGTGGCTCATAACCATCTGTAAAGAGATCTGGTGTCCTGTCCTCTCCTGGCCTGCAAGCATACATGCAGACAGAATACTGTATACATGATAAATAAATAAATCTTTAAAAAAAAAGAGTCTGAGGCAGTTAGGTTGTTGTTAGGCTAGCCTGGGCTACATAGTGGTTTGAAGGCTAGCCATGGTTATTGGCTACATACTGAGCCCCTTATCTCAAAAGAAAGAAAGAAAGAAAGAAAGAAAGAAAGAAAGAGAGAAAAAACGAAAGAAAGAAAAGGGAAGAAAGAAAAAGAGAAAGAAAGAGAAAAAGAAAATAGAACAATTAAACCTCTCCAATTCCAAAGAAACAAACTATTGGATTGAATAAGCAGTGAGAAAAGCTGGCATGTCTCCAGAGTGAGGACTACTAACCAGAACCCTTCCTGAGCCAGACCCTGTATCTGGCAGGCTTCAGAGTGCCCCTCCTGTGTCACCTTATTTCAACCCCACAACAATGCCAGGAGGTCCTGTCTTTGGCCCCATTTTACAGGTCATCAGATTGGGGCTAAGAGGCTCAGCAACTTCTCCTACCTTGTCATCCCCCACTCTCTATGACACTCAAGCTCCTGCCTCACACTCTTCAATCCTGCTGCCTTTCCCTATGTCCTCCCACAGGGTCCTGTAGAGCCAAGTCCAGGGCCCCCTGTATGTCCAGCTCGGGGAGGGAAAGGGTTCACACTGTCAGACCTTCTCCTGATGGGTTCCTCATCTGCAGTGTTTAGACACCATCAGAGGGGCCTGCTAAAGAGCTTCGCAGACCCCTTGGCTCCCTACTGCTGCTGGGAATCTGCTGAGATCTATGATGTCCAAAAAGCCGCTTAGTGCAGAGCTGAATTTTCCCAGCTTGGCTACTCTTCCCTGGGAAATTTCTCTGTGCAGCACTTGCTCAAACCCCAACTATGGCAGTGAGAAGCAATACTATTCTCCACCCCCCACCCCCACCACGCACACACTTTGAGATGGGGTTTCTCTGTGTAGCCTTGGCTGTCCTGGAACTCACTCTGTAGACCAGGCTGGCCTCAAATTCAGAGAGATCCACATGCCTCTGCCTCCCAAGCGCTGGTGTTAAAGGTATGCGCCACCATCCCTGGCTAAACTCATACTATTCTTATCCCAGGCTGTTCTGCATCTCTCTTCCTTTAAGACAAAATCTCACTCTGTAGCCCAAGCTGGCCTGGAATTCACTATGTTGTCCAGGCAGGCCTCCAACTCTCAATTCTCCTGCCTCAACCTTTTAATCACTGAGATGCCAAGTACACAGCACCAGGAGACTGGCTAATATTGTCCCGTCATTGTTGACAATGATGAAATTGAGGGACAGGTACATAATTTGCCCAAAGTCTCTGGACTGGTGAAATGGTGGCATGCAAAATGCAGTCTGAAGTTTAGAGGCGTGGCAGTAGCGGCCATGCCTTTCCAGACTAGGCTAGGGCTGACCAGAGAAGCACATGCATAATTTTAAAATGTCTGCAGTCACCCTGAAAGGAAAGCAAAAAACAAAACAAAACAAAAAAACAAAAACAAAATAAAACAAACAATAAACAGAAAACACTGGTGGAAGAAAGATGCCAGTGCAATTAATTCTAATAACTTACTTACAAATCAGGTGGAGTTGTTCTGAGACATTCTCTATTCTTTTTTTTTTCTTTCTCTTTTTCTTTTGGTATCATCTTGGGAATGTTCTGTGTTCTTTGCTTAGAGCCTGTGTCACTTGGAGTGCCTTATTACAGCTACTCAGAAGCATATGTGGCTAGTGGTAGCCAATGTGGTTAGTGCAGCCTTGCAAGGGCTTATTACCGTAGTATCTCTGGGTCACAAGAAGAAACCCATGCGTATTGGACTCTTTCGTGATCATTTTTATCATTAGCTGTTGTTTGTCCCAGAAGAGGCTGTGATGAGGCCCCAAGATTTGGCATAAGCTGCACCCTGATGTCTCTATTTCCAGTCTTCTGAGCCCAAAGCTTGATGTCTCCCGGGAGGAGCCACCTTTGTGAACCTCTGGCCTTTAGGTTAGGAAGTGGCAGCTTGGAGAGGAGGAGGGGCTGGCTGAGAACACTCCATCTCCCTGGCTGGCCAGCTGGATCCCACATGAAGTGAGGCCTCCAGAGGGTTGATAAGCCTGTGGCCCATCTGCTTAGGCTGGCTGGCTTGTAAAAAAGGAAGGCAAAGAAAAACCTGCCTCCCAGGTTCCTGTGTGCTTTCTGCTATGAGGGTTGTAAGCCAACAATAAAACTCATTATCCTTCACACACACATTTCATGAAACCCCATGAATTATTAAGTGGAACAGAGCTAGGGTCAGCACTGCTCCTTTCCCACTATTGTCTGGCAACAGCTAAATGACTGCTCACAAAGAGTAGTATTCCCAACTCTCTGCCCACAGGAATCACTGGGAAAGCTAAAAACTTTCAGACGCTCCAGTCCTACTCATAGACACATAGTCATCCGTCAGGGCTTCAGCCAGGGATTTGGAATGTGTGAGACATTCTCAGGTGGTTCTAATGTTTGGGCGAGCTTGGGAACCAGGTACTTCTTCTTGGAGACCTGTGCTCAGGGCATGTGCCCTGTCAGCTCTCACAGTGGTCATGGCACAGATGTGGTTTCAGAGGCTCACCACGATCGAGGAAATGTGGTGTAGTGGAATTTGCTGGCTGTGGCTTTAACCAGTTCTGGGGTGATCAGTGGGGAAGAGTGGGCTCTATGGAGGGAAAGACCATGGTTTGTAGCATCTTCTCATTTCCATGTTGTAACCACTCCCACCACAGTCCATTTCAAACTATCAATTCTCCTCTGTAAGGGTATAGAGGTGGCAAGAGATGTGTGCACATTTCTGGCTTGGGAGATAAGTCGGTGGTAAGAGTGCTTGCTGCATAAGCATGAAGGTGTGTGATTGTGCCAGTGACCCCAATGCTGTGGGGGCAGAGACAGGAGGATCACTGGGGTTTGTTGGGTGGTCATCAGCCTAGTGCCGGGTTCAATGAGAGATCCTATCTCAAAGGAATAAAATGAAGAATGATCGATTAGGACACCTGATGTCCTCCTCTGGCCTCTACTAGTGCACCCTCCCCATACTCCACACATACATGTTCACATATACACTCAGATAAAACAAAAGAGAGGTGTACATTTGACTGTAAAGTATATATGCCTGAATTCCTACATGCTGACAAAAACTCTGGGTGAAGAAGGGGCCTATGAGTGGAAGGGAAATGGATAAGAATACTCTGAATTTTTTGCTTCTTTTACAAACTGGAGTCATACCACACTAGGTTTTTCAGTCTGGACTTGCCCTGTTGAGTCCCCAGAGCAGGGCGAGGATGGCCAGAAAGAACAGCTTTAGGGCTAAGCCTCTGGTGCTCTGGCCTATTCTGGACCCTCCATGACCACACAGCCTTGGGGAAGTTCCTTCCCTTCTTGGTCCTCATCTCCTCTTCTAGCCAGGAGGGGACTTGTAGCTTCCCAGGCTGGTCTGATCCGGATAGCACAAGCCCTATATTTATAGCCATGACTTCAGTCTCTCCAGTTTTGTCAGAGCTGGTTCCTTGGCCCATGTACTTGTCAACCCAGCATGGCAGAAATAGGTGTGACGTGCAGGGGACTTAGCTGATTTGGTGCAGTCTGGATTTGCAGGTCCATTTAGAACAGGCTTGGCATCCAGAGCCCTGAGTGTCAGGTGCCACAGGCTCCCCAGAGCTGGAAATGGGATTTGAAGCTCAGGCTTAGGGGTCACTGAGGACCAGAATGGAGGGCTGTGGTTAAACAAGGGCCAGAATGAAGACCTTTTGTGCTATATGGCACATTCCAATTCTCTTGGAGTCCTCAGAAGGCCCTAGTGATGACTTCATGTCTCAGGAACCTGTCAGGTCCCAGCTTGGCCATCCCCCTGATCTTGGACCATGGGCAGAGACTCCTCTTTGCTGGGCCTCTGCTTTCTCACATTAACTGGGAAGAATGAATAGCAGGTACTGGGAGGAATAGCAGGCACAGGGAGGAGTAGCAGGCGCTGGCCTCAGTGGACATGGTGGCCAGGATGGGCCCTGCAAGGAGTCAGTGTTCAGCAGATGGTGGCTTTGATTCTTATTACACCCTCAGGCATCCTCTCACAAAACAATAATTACAGTGGCAAGAGCTGTACCTTAGAGAGCACTTTCACAGGTTGCCTTATTTAGTCCTCCCAAGGACTATCCAGACTCATTGCACAGTATCTGTTTTTCCAGGAGGAGGAGGAGGCATCCTATCAATTTCATAACCTTGAAACACTGTGTTCTCAAATGAGATAATACTGAGATGTGAAATCAAAGCTTTAGATACAGATTGCAAAAATAAATACAGTAGTCACAGTCACAGGGGAATGAGCAGGTTCTAAAACAGTGAGTAACTGAGCCCTCAGAACAATAGCACCTCCCAGGGCTTCTGCCATTTAATGTCGATTTTGTATGCTTTTTAAAAAATTATTGCATATGAAAAAAATCTAACACCATCGCGAACTTGAAATACATATGCCACCCAAGACCCAGAATAGCATCTGTGGAGGTTTCTCTCTGCTTGCTCTATCTCGACTCTACACAACACTCCCTGGCTTCATTATGTTTCCATCCCGTTTAGCATCATCTGATTCGCTTACTTATTTATTTATTTATTATCTGTCCACCCCAACCAACATGTGAGCTCCATGTGGGTAGGGTTTCTTTCTCTCTTGTTCACTGTGTGCCACCAGGGCTTAAAATAGCAGGCATTAGTGAATTCGTGTTGAGTGAAAGAACAGAGAAATGAATGACTGAGCCTCTGCTCTGCCAAGAGGGCGCCAGGGATTCAGAGAGGCAATGTGACTTATCTTAGGTTATTTGCAAACTTGAGGCTTAGTTAGCACTCACCTCCCTGGGACCCCCGGTCCCTCACTGCCCTCTCATGCCTGAGATTTCCTGATGCTTCTGGGCTCTCCTAGGCTCACACCATACCCACCTCACCCAGGCTCCTTTTCCCTGAGGGACAGGTGGGGATGGGTGACAGGAAAAGAATATCAAGGAAGAAGGAGAAGCCATAGCAGGTTGGGTCTCTTGACACTGCTGATGGGACATAGATGGAGGAGACCTGAATCTTCTTCATCTTTTCTTCAGGGTCTGGGAGGAGGGCTGGGAAATGGGCAGTCATATTCCACCCACCCCCAAGGTCAATGTGACAGGGGAAGTTCAAGGAAGGGGTCCATGAAGAATCTGTCTAACGGCAGGAAGACCTCAGCTCTAAACAGGCCAGACAATGTCATTTATCCACTCTGAAGCTGAGGATACTGCCAGATAGGAGAGGGCTGGGCAGATTCTGAGTAACCCCTTTCCCAGGGATATGCCATTTTTAGCATCAGCTACATATGTAATCAATCCTTTGGTTGGTTACTCCATATTCATGTGTTAAGGGACTATAGTGTGCCAGGTGATGTATCAGGCTTTGGAGAGAATCTCCTATCCTGTCATCTTCTTCTTTCACCTATTAGTTCATTCAGTAATTATTTACACTGCTGAGGGAGTGGAGCCTTGTGGAGCTGTGATGTCTAGAGGGAGACTTTTGGGATCAGAACCTGACTTGGCCACTTGCTGGCTGTGTGAACTTGGCAAGCCATGGAAGCTCAACTTCCTTATCTATAGAATGGGGTTAATAATAGCAACCCCCTTCTCCCGAGGAAGGTCAAATGAGTGAGTTGTTTGGAACAGAACCTGACAAAGACAATACACAATCATCATCTCTCATCACCCATATTGTTTTTATGTGCCTGGCACTGTGCTACCTGCTGAGGAAACCACTCCAGAACATTTCTGCCCCAAGAACTCCTCAGTGCCAGCCCTGGTCCAGTCTCCTACCGTCTGCTCCAGCCTCGCGGCCCTCAGCCCCATTCCATAGAAGTGGCCCAGCAGCAGTCCTACAGGGTTGCATCTACACCATTAGCAGAAAGGGTCCTGGCAATTGAAGCCTGTCACAATCTGACCCTCTCTCTTCCAGCCTCCCCTGCCTATGCCCTTCCCAACATGCTCAATCTTGGCCTGTCCAAACTCACATGGATTTCCAGGTCTATCTCCAGTGATCTCTTCTTCTTGCCTTCATGGGGCCTTGATGGATCATTTCCCTTAGGAAGACAAGAACCACAGATTAGATCTTATACAGTATACAGTATAGAGGCAGAAATAGACTGTAGAGGAGGACAGGGTCAGGTAGGGAGAAGGACCTTTTGGTGAATGAGGATCTTATCTTCTTGGGTTACTAATTACTTCTCAGCCTAATTTTTGTCCTCTAGCTATAGAATTAGACCCTGTCACCAGGCGGTGGTGGCACATGCCTTTAATCCCAGCACTCGAGAGGCAGAGGCAGGCAGATCTCTGTGAGTTCCAGACCAGCCTGGTCTACAAGAGCTAGTTCCAGGACAGGTTTCAAAGCCACAGAGAAACCCTATCTCAAAAAACCAAAAGAAGAATAAGAATAAGAATAAGAATAAGAATAAGAAGAAGAAGAAGAAGAAGAAGAAGAAGAAGAAGAAGAAGAAGAAGAAGAAGAAAAAGAATTAGACCCCTGTCATCCAGATGTGCCTAGAGTCTCAGCACTCAGGTGGGGGTAAAGGAGAGGCAAAAGGAAATGAATTAGAGGCTAACCAGGGCTACATAGTGAGACTATGCCAAAAAAAGTGGGGGTGGGGTGAGGTGGGGTGGCTGGAGAGATGGCTCAATGGTTAAGAGCATTTGATGGGTCACAGCCATCCATAACTCCTGTTATAGGGGATCTGACACCTCTGGCTTCTGTGGTCACCAGGCATGCACACAGTGCACATATATGCATGCAGTAAAACACTTGTACAGATGAAATAAAATATTTAAAAAGATTTTTAAAAAGAAAAAGGGGGCCTTTTAAAAGAAAATTGGCTCAATTGATAGAGTGCTTGCCTACCATGTACAAGGCCTTTGCTGTAACCCCCAGCACTATATAAACTGGCCCATACCTAGGAGCTAGATGGGAGAATCATTAAGATCAAGGTTGTCCTTAGCTACAAAACCAGCTTGAGGCCTGTGTGGGCTAGAGACTGTCAGAGAAAAGAGAAGGGGGGAATATAAATAGAAAAAAAGAAGAAAAGGGCAAAAAAAGAGAAGCTCAGATCCTGTGATGACTCTGGAAGAGTGATGACAAGGATCCCATGCCTGAACACCATTGTGTACCTCTTGGTGTGCCCTGCTGTGTATCTCTGGCAGCCCTCGCTTCCTCACTTCCTTGGTAACCACATAGTAGGCTCTTGTGGTCTTCCAGTAATGCAGCCTGTGAATGGCAGTCACTGCAATCCCTGCAACCACCCTGGGAGGCATAGGAGGCTGGTTCAGGTCAGGCATCTCAGCGTGTGTGGTGTGGTGTGGTGTGGTGTGGTGTGGAGTGGTGTGGTGTGGTGTGGTGTGCTGTATGTGTGTGTGTGTGTGTGTGTGTGTGTGTGTGTGAGAGAGAGAGAGAGAGAGAGAGAGAGAGAGAGAGAGAGAAAGAGAGAGAGAGACAGAGACACAGAGAGAGACAGAGAGAGAAAAACAGAGACAGAGAGACAGAGACAGAGAGAATTTGAACCAGGATCTGACTCCAAGCCAGCATCCTTCCTCCACTGTATAGCACAAAGAACCCGACACACACACACACACACACACACACACACACACACACACACACACACCCTTGTCACAGATACTGGACTCTATTTTCAAAAACTGGCAGCAGGATGTCTGGTCAGGTGCTGTTGACTGCAGGCCATCTGATGCCCAACCGGGCTGTGGGGCTGAGGCTGGAACATATGGGTGCCTGGGTTCAATTAGGAGCTGCCACCTAACCTGGGCTTCAAACTCCCTCTGGGGAGAAACTGTGGGCTCTGTAGGCCCCTGCCAGAGCTCAGAGCTGGTAGCAAGATAGGGGCAGTGTGTGCATGAAAATGCATTTTAAGCTTGGGAGGGACCCTTTCCATCTCTGCTAAGCAGGACTGGCCTTCTCCTGCCCACACAGATGGGGCTGCCACATGGGCTCAGCATCTCCAGGGGCTGTGTAGTCCCTGGAGCCACAGTTTATAGCACAGATCCTAACAATCTTGGTCCCCATCCTCTTACTGTTCTTGCCCCAAACTCCACACATGATATCAAGCTTCAGGGTCTTCATTCCCAGATAACACTCCTCCGCCACCCTCCTGGAGAGTTATGGGTAAAGGGCAAGTATCTAGTAGACACTTAGGAGGTGGTGCCTGCTATTGTGATTATGAGTCCCTGTGTCTCTGGAGTGGTGGTATCTCAGAGCACAGGCCTGCTAGAACCCCTGCTGAGCCCCTGCCTGGGTTGGAAACCCTGCCTCCATGGGAGGGAGCTCATAACCGGAGTGCTCCTGCCAACCCCTCCCTCCTAGCTTGGCAGCCTGAAGACAAAGCTGGCCAAAAATATTTGTGTGGGTGGCGGAAAGTTAACTTTTCCGCCTCTCTCTTCTTTCCTGGAAACCGTGGCCACTGTCAAATACAGCAAAACAGAAGCAGAGATGGAGCAGGCGAGGCCCCCACAGGGAGTCAGAGAGCTCTGCCCCCGCCCTTCACCCACTCTTGCTGCCTCCTGCCATCTGGTTCTGTGACAGGATAGGGGTGGGTGGCTCTGAGTACTGAAAATCATGGAACTGTGATGCCGGAGTCCTGTGGCCCCTCTAGCACTGGCTGCCTGAGTTGCAGCGTGCCCTTGGGGAAAACTGACTCCAGAGGGCAGGAGGCACCTGACCAGTCTCATACCGAAGCTACAGTCCCCTTCATGAGAGTCTAAGACCCTTGAGACTCCAATGGCAGGAGTCTGGCATCTGCTAGTAAACAAGCAAGGTCCTGGGAAGAGGGAAGACCTGAGGCCATCTTAGTCAGGTTTGAGGTCCAGACTTATGGTCAAGGTGTCAGAGCAAGGTGTGATTCCCAGCTGGGTTACTTCATTCGGTGGGTTCTCACTTTCCCTCAGTCTAGATGCTTTATGAAAGAAAGCATCTGTCTATTACTCGAGATGCTTACCTAAGTGAACACCCAGTCCTGGGGGCACCCTTCTTCCCAGATCCTGCTAATAGGTACTTGGTTCTCTCTCTGATCAGGACTCATGTTTGCTTTCCGCTGGTTGGCTCTGATCTGTCAGAAGGTCTGGTAATGTGCTTATCTCCCAGTCTGCCTACTGGTCTCTCCTGGCACAGCCCTAGCCAGAGGTCATCACCTTAACCCAGACTACTACAGTTGGGATGACTGGCCCAGGCTAGAGGCCATGGGTGGTCAGGCTCGGCCCCACTGTCATCAAGCCAGTAGGCTACCATAAATTCTTACTTGCCAGGCACAGCCAGTACATGACTCAGTCTGTCTCCTAATAGAGAGTACCCATGGTTAAGCAGTGGTAGAATGGACTCTTCTTTTCTTTCTTTCTTTCTTTCTTTCTTTCTTTCTTTCTTTCTTTCTTCCTTTCTTTCTTCCTTTTCTTTCTTTCTTTTTTTTTTTTTTGAGACAGGGTTTCTCTGTGGCTTTGGAGGCTGTCCTGGAACTAGCTCTTGTAGACCAGGCTGGTCTCGAACTCACAGAGATCCACCTGCCTCTGCCTCGTGACTGCTGGGATTAAAGGCATGTGCCACCAACGCCTGGCTTAGAATGGACTCTTTCAATAAGATCCATTCACTACAAGGGGGCCTTCAAGCATAACTGGCAGTGTGCCCTGCCTTAAGGGTTATCTCCTCAACTGAAAAGGTTTTGTTCATGTCAGACTGTGTCTCTTCAAACGATTTCCAAACTTTTGTCCCCACTGTGGGACTCTTTCTTGCTCTCTGGGATCCCACATGGACCTGCCCACTGCACATCTCCCCTGGAAATCTAAACATCAGACATCTCCCTGTCCCACCAAACAGCTGCACCTTCCTATTTGTTTCCAAACTCCATCAACACCGTCATGTGTCCTCAGAGCCAGGGACCTGTGTGGAACCCCATATTCATCCTCCTTCCTTACACCCACTGTCCATCTGCTAAGCTCTTCCGCCTGAGTCCCCTCCATTCATCCCCTCTTCCTCAGCCCTGAGAGAAAGCTTCCACCCTCTCCTGATTATCATCATCATTCATAACATTTATAAATAATTCTACTGTTATCACCAATTTTTTATTATCATTCACAGCTCTCTCTAGCACAGAGGTTCTCGACCTGCGTGTTTCGACCCTTTTGGTGGTTGAAGAACCCTTTCACAGGGGTCACCTAAGGCCATCAAAAAACAGATATTTACATTGCAATTCATAACAGTAGCAAAATCACAGTAATGAAGCAGCAATGAAAATAATTTTATGGTTGGGAGTCACCACAACGTGAGGAACTGTATCAAAGTGCTTCGGTATTAGGAAGGTTGAGAACCACTGCTCAACCTTCATCTCAAAACTTCATGAGCTAGAACACCATTCCTTCATCTACACTACATGTCTCTTACCATACCTGAAGTAGAATAGGGCCCTGACAAATTTTTGTGGGATGAGTGATGGCTCAGAAAGTGTGCTCAAAGCTCTGCATCCATTTATTTATTTATTTTCCTATTTTTACTTTTTTGTTTGTTTTTTTAAAGGTTTATTTGTTTATTATGTATACAACATTTTGCTTCCATGTATATCTGCACACCAGAAGAGGGCACCAGATCTCATAACGGATGGTTGTGAGCCACCATGTGGTTGCTGGGAATTGAACTCAGGACCTCTGGAAGAACAGTCGGTGCTCTTAACCGCTGAGCCATCTCTCCAGCCCCTTGTTTGTTTGTTTTTGAGACAGGGTTTCTCTGTAGCTTTGGAGCCTGCCCTGGAGCTTGCTCTGTAAACCAGACTGGCCTTGAACTCACAGAGATCTGCCTGCCTCTGCCTCCCAAGGGCTGGGATTAAAGGTGTGCACCACCACCATCTGGCCCATTTTTCATAGATCCCTTTGCATAACTAAATTGGAGTTGAACCCTCATCCAAAATGCTTGGGACCAAAGTGTTTCAGATTTTAGACTTTAAAAAAATTCTTTTTGGAAAATTTGCATATGCATAATGAGATAGCTTTGGGGATGAGAAGCCAAGTCTAAAATTATGTTTAATTTCTGTTTCATACATATCTTATACTCAGCCTGAAGGCCATTTTATATGATGCTTGTTTTTTTTTTTTTTTTTTTTAAACTGAGCCTTATGTTTACTGTGATTTAGTCCTCAAGTCCGGGGATGGGATTTTGGATTGGTGGCTTCATGATGGTACTCAGAAAGTTTTGGGTTTGGGGTTTTCAAATAATGGGTTGCTCAAACTAGATTACAATGTCCACCTTACAAACGGGGGGGGGGTATTCAGAAACCAACACGTAAGTGGTGGAGTTGACTCTTGCTCAAAGTCATGTGTCAGCACTCCATTGTGTTGGCTCTTATAAGCAGCTGTGTACCCCAGCTGTGTACCCTTCCACCCCACTGCCCCTGTGATTCTTGTGGTGTGTGTACCTTTGGTGGGACTCAAAAGAATTCTTTTTTCATGGCGCTCCTGAGTGTTTTAAAATAACTAGATATTTATTTAATGTGCACGGGGAAGGGGATGGCTTGGCACAATGTGCTTGTGGTTTTCCTGCAATTATTGCTCAAGGTAAGTCTAAAGTAATAGAAGTTATGTGATTTAAAGTGGATTGAAGGGAAATGTTAAGTATTCATGCCCAAGGACAGGGCATGAATAGCACTCTGCAAGACCAGACCTCTGGGAACACTTCCCTGTGAAGAGTGAGAACCGTACCCCAGATCCCAGCCAGTTCTCGAGGCTACCCAGGGGTGGACAGGTCTCAGTGATTCCATTCAGGACACACAGTGAGCTCTTCGACACGTGGTACCTTCTCTTCCTCTACAGACAGATCGCTCTGAAGGTCCCTACAGAGAAGAGTTCAGGAGGGTAAGGAGAAGTGTTGGCGGACTACATCTTCACCCAGCCAGGAAAGGTCTTGTCTCATCCCTCATCCAGACCTCACTCCAGTCCTGTGCAGCAGCAGCAGAAGGTGAATCTGCAGGGAACTTAAGGCCTCAAGAGGAGTGAGGGACAATACTCACACAGGTCACCCACCCTGCGCCAGGGGGCTGCTGCTTTGTACCACCAAGGAGAGGACCATAATGCTGGACCCTCACTTCCTACCCCCGCCCCTTGGACCCAGTGAGGGGAGGACTGCCCCTTGCACCTTTCAGATCCCAGATGGGAGC
Organism: Cricetulus griseus; assembly: GCF_003668045.3. NCBI lineage: Eukaryota > Metazoa > Chordata > Mammalia > Rodentia > Cricetidae > Cricetulus > Cricetulus griseus. Next base: position 178,460,665 of record NC_048595.1, read on the forward strand.
TACAGGTGCCTGACTCTGGAAGCTGAAGAGAGCAGCAGTGAAGATGGCCAGCAGGGAGAGGTGAGGCTTGTGGACCTGGAAGAAGAGGTGGCCAGCAGAAGCAGAGCCAACCATGGGACACCACAGCTATCCAGAGCCTCAGGCATAATCCAGCCATCCAGCTGTTCCAGAGAGGCACGAGGTGGGTTCCAGCACAATGACAGAGCCAGCCATGACTGGGATGTGGTACAGGCCAGGAAAGTGATGACAACTGGTAGCACCAGCCCTGGGCCCAGGGTGGCCCCCAAACCAGGTAAGCTTGTATCCCTTCTCCCCAGGGTCATAGAAAACTCCACAAGGTCTTAATCAGGGACCTTTAAAGCATGTTTTCCTAGGATGTTTAACAATGATCACAAGTCTTGCAGCATGTCCAGATCTCCAGCTGTGGGGAGATGGGCACCTGGGTAGTATGTGCAGTTCCAGCTGTTTGTCCAGGAGAAGGCATCAGTAGAAAGCCCGTATATCACTTGGTTGACAAAAACCCACTCCCCCTCTCACCTGCCCTTTACCTATTACTGGTAGCAAGTGACTGTGAAGTCCCAAGCACCTGATCTGGGCAGAGCCCCCCACCCCATTAAACCTACAGAGCTCAGTGGCAGCTCTAGACAAACAGACACTGACAGAGAGGGTCATTGCCTCACAGGTGCTGACAGGGTAGAGGGTGAAGCCTTTCATGTAAGCTGACCTCCACTGGGAAACTGAGACTCAAAAGTAGGAGACTGCTCATCAAGGTCCCTAAGCATATTGAATGCTGAGCTAGGCAAAGGGTCCTCGCTCAGCCCTTGGTTCTCCATCTGTCAGAGATGAATGACAAAGGCAGAAGCCTTGTCACCTGGATTACAGCAAGATCCAGTGACAGCTTGTGGAGGGAGGAAGATCGGTTTCTCTGGGGCCAGTGAGAGCTGGGGTCTGCAGAGCAGGCAAGACAAGGCAGAATAGATTACTCTGAGTCTCTCCACTGCTGGCCAGTGGCAATGGAAATGCATTGGGTTCGCACGGGGCGGGGGTGGGGGGGTGGAGAGAGCGCTGGCTGTGAGCTCAGCCACCATCTGCCCAGGCTGGAGAGCTGCTGCCAGCAAGTCCCCAGGGTGCAGAGTGTGTGGGGGACAGTCCTGGGAGGGCTTGTGCGTCAAGAGAGTGAAGGAACACTTCATTTCTCTGCAGGCGTTGCTGATGCCAGAGCTGGCACCTCACCAGCCTTCTCACCCACTCTGCTCTCTGCAACAATTCTCTTCGGGCTCTGAGCATCTCCTTTGGTCACAGTCCCTGCTGAGACATGGGTTATGCAGAGAACTGGGCAGGAGCAGTGAGGGGCCTTCAGAGCCTCTAAACAGGGAGGAGGATCCCCAGAGTCATCCCGAATATGGGTCCTGAGGAACCTGAGGAGCATTGTATTTGCTCCCTCCTCTTCCCCGGGGCCACAGCTGGGTCAGGAGGCAGGATGATGGGTTATCAGCCCAGTACTCAGTAGTCAAGCCCTAGCAAGTCCCTTTGGTGAGCTCATTTTTCCCCCCCTTTTCATCTGTGAAAATAGAATAAAAGCGGGAGCTGTTGAAAGGGTGCCATGGTCTTAGCTGTGGCTATGTTTTGGAAAATTTATGATGCTCTAGGTAGCTGTGTAAAGTGAAATGGAAGCGATCATTGCTGGCTGAACGGCCTAGCTGCTGTTGGTTGAGCTGTGTGCAGAGGCTGCTGATGTGCTAACAGCGTCTGTGTAGGGCTTCCTGCAGTCTCACAGCAGAGCCCATTACACAGATGAAAGATAGAGGCTCGGGAATGTAAGTGACCTGTCCAGGATGTGACTAGCATGTTCAGCCATGGCTGTTTGACTAGGGGCCTTGTGCTCTTAGCTAGGATTCTATTCTGAAAGTGTGCTTTCTGCAGACACCCTGGAAGGGTAGCGACTACGGGTGAGGTAGAGAGGAGAAAAGATTACCTTTAATTACCTTAGTGGCATCTCACAGTCCGTGGGTCATTTGATGGTATTTCACTCTCTGTCTTATTGTAACTTTCCAAGGAAGGGCAGGTTAGACAACGGAGACTCAGAGATCAAGTCACCTGACCAAGGTACACAGCCATTGTCAGCTCTAAGACTCACTGTGTCCTTTTCATGAACAGCCCAATTCATTTGTCTCTTTACTGTCCATCCAGTTGGTCTGAGCATTTTAGGACAGATGGGCAGGAGCGGCCTCATGAGGAGAGAAGGGACCTGTAAGACTTTTCAAAGGAAGCTGGGTCTTGCTAAGGAGTGGAAATCTGGGTGGTCTTATATCTAAGTCTCAATGGCTTTTCTGCTCCCTGGGGATGGGGAGTGGCAGGTCTCTTCCCTCTGCCTGGAGAGCCAGAGGGAAGAAGTCTGGGGAGCTGCCAGGTTATTAGCAGCTTAGGGCTTCCTCTCCAAGCTTCCTCTCATTACGGAGAGGATCATAAGCATCTTCAGACAATCACACCCATCCTTCCGCTATTAAACCTGGCTTTCTGGAGTGCTGCCTGGCAGACTGAAGTCCAAGTCATTCATCTTCTGCTTGGGGCACCTTACAGACCTTTATTTGGGAATCAGAGGATGCTGGTACCAGCTGAGCTGGGCAGAACGGGGCCTTTGGCAAGCAAGAAGAGACTGCAGCCTCAAATTCAAGTTCCATGTCAGGAGTGGCTGAGAGAAGTCTGATATGGGAATGTGATCATGCCTCTGCCAAACACTAGATGGTCGGTCCACAGTTCACCAAGAAAGAGCTCTGCTCCGTAGCCATCTTCTCCACAGTCCTCTTCTCAGTCAGCTGACTGAATCTGGCAGAGGGTCGAGTCTGCTGTGCGGATGGAGTCAGAGGGAGAGAAGCAGCAAACAAGTGTGCAAAGTCACACAGTGGATTGGTAGCAAAATCGAAGGCTGAAACCCAGGCTTCTCTTTTCAGATGCTAGGCTCCTTGTTGAATGCTTTATACACGAGTTCATTGCATCCTCTGAATAGCCTTAGGGAGTTCAGACTTGCCACTGCTGTCTCCTCTTCTTCCTCCTCCTCCTCTCCCTCTTTTTTTCTTTTTATTTTGAGACAGTCTTGCTATGCCACCTTGCTGCCCTGAAATTTGCTAAGGAACCTGTGCCGACCTTGAACAGCTGTCTCTCCACTGCTGGGATTCCAGGTGTGCCTTCCATACCCAGTTCATTCTTTTCTTATCTCTACCTTACAGATGAGGAAACTAGGCACACAGAATTTAAGAGAAGTGTCAAAATTGCAATCCAATGGCCTGTAGGTGGAGGAGTTGAGACTTGAACCCCGAGAGGTCTTGGGCCCATGCTTCTAAATACTCTTTCTGCTGCTTTGTTTCCATGGAGACAAGGAAGCAGGCTGTGTTCTTCCACCCACCTGGGGCTGGAAAATGGTTGTTCAGGCTCTGAGAGTGGGTGGGGGACCCAGCCAAGCCACATTCCTCTTCTTCAGCTGTAATGGGGAAACCTGTGAGCCACTGCTGACCCAGCTTCTTCTTTGCCAGGGGCCGTTTGATGGTGAGGGTTATCTAGAGGATTCTAGGGCCTTTGCCACTCTAACAGATACCGCCTTGAGCCTCAGAAGGGTAGGAGGATTGGGTACGGGTACAGATTGTACGTAAGTTGGCCCTGGACATATCCATCTTGATTATTAGGCAGAGAGCTGACAGAGTCTAGTCAAGGTCAAGCATGTCCCTTGGGCTTCTGGGAAAGAGAAGATGGCAAAGGAGGCTGGGCAGGGAGCCCCACACCCTGGTGACTTTAACAGGAAGGTGACAAGAGCACTGCTCACAGGTTTACATATACCTTCCTGTGCTATTTGATCAAACATACATACCATATACATCCACAAACACATGTGTACACCACAATGTAGACAAGCCACATTCTCAGACATTCTCCTATATATGGCTTTCAAAGTTTATACATGTGTGAATGCCATCAAACCCTGGCATATATATGTGCAATGGGCAGACACTGGCACACTTTGTGTGCTTCTATCCCACCGCAGGTCATGCAGATGCATGTAAGTGTCCTCACACAAGTACACAGTTTCCTGTAGACAAGAGTTAAACCATGTGTTTTACTTACTTTCCTCTGCTCAACACTCACAGCCTGTCCTCCAGGCACAGCCACTCCTGCATATACACTGTCACACACCCACATACAGACTGAGCCACTTTCTCTCCTCCTTTCTTTTTCCCATCTCTTTCTCTTTCACAACCACCCACGCAGTAATCCTAGCCTCTCTCTCTCTTCCTCTCACCCACGCACTGTTTCCTGGATTTCCACAGGCTGGGCAGTCACCTCCCCATTGCATACACTAGGAGAAAGCAATCACTTGCCTGGTGCCATCGCCAGGATATCTTCTTGTCCCCAACACAACACAACAGGACAAGAGTGACCACGGGTTGGGGCGGGGATGCCCCGAAGCCCACAAAGCCAGACAGAGGGGTGGAGGGGGCCAGAATGGATTTGCTTCCTCAGTCACCTGACATCCTGCACTCAGAGCCTACCCACTGGGGACAGGGACAGTCTTAAACCTGAACATCTTTCTGTCTGTGTTTTAGAGGACCTTGGGTGTGGTAGGTGTACACCAGCATATTTCTAAGTTCCTTTATCAGAAACCCCAACACAGTTCTTGGAGACAAGGGACACTGGAGCTACTCTGGCTGAAGGAGTGATCAACCAGTGTGGTCTTTCTTCTGAACTGCTGGGGATATGGAGGTGCTTGTTTCCAAGCCCACGTATCCGACCCGACGGCTTCCCGTGGCATCTGCACTGGAATGTGAGAATATGGACTTTTAACAGTTATGTGTGTGATGCTCCCACTGAAGCACAGTGACACTTGCCATGGCTTCTGCTGAGCTCAGCCTAAACGGTGTTCTGCAAAAGTTGGGGAATCGAAGCCACACAACATCTCTGCTCTAGTTGCGGATAGCTAATCAAGTCAGGGGAAAGACAACATGCTGACGACAGCCCTCCTCAGCCTCTTTGCTTAAGCCTTACCAAGGAAGATAGTTTTACTCTAGTTACTGGGCTGGGATAAGTGGGGCGGGGGTGCCGTGGCTCTCACTTGAGGGGACAGAATCTCAAAGATAGATTTTAAAGGATGGCAATAGGAGGAGGAAAAGAGAAAGGGGCAAAGAGATGGCGGCGCGTGGAGAAAGCGAATGAAAAAGAATTTAAGGGCAGAACTACAGACTCACAGATACACACTAAGATGAGGAAACGGGAGGGACAGGGGCAACTGAAAGTGAGATGTGTAGTGAGGACGCTAAGAGAGAGCAGGACCCGCCTGGAGATGAAGCCTCGGTCACAGGGGAAAGGGGGTGTCACACCCTGGGGGCTGGGCGGGGCTCTGGAGGGGCGGCGCTAGGGCCCGGGGGAGAGCACAGCAGGAGAGCGACGCCGGCCCAGCGCCCGCGGCTCCCGCTCGGGTCCCCTTCAGCCTCCAGCGGCCAGGACCTTGCTTGCTTCGGGCGCTGAGCGGGCGCCGCTGCTGGGCGGGGTGCAGGGATCTCGGGGCGGGGCTCACGCATGGACGTAGCCAGGTGAGCCAAGGCGGCGGCGCCCGGGAGCTCAGGGACCGCGCACCGCTGCTGGAGGTGAGTGGGGGGGCTCGGGGCTGGCGAGGCGCCCAGTGAGCCTCGCCCTTGTCACCTGCGCAGCTGCTCGTACCTCCCCGGAGGAGGTGGCACATCTGGGTTCCGGTCCCTGCATTCAGGGTGAGCTTTGCCTAGTTGCTTCTACACGGAGCCTCAGTTTCCCTATCTGTGCAGTGCAGGCTGGAGAGATCTCAAGGCTCTCCAGCAGCTCGGAAAACGGAGGACGCCCTGTCCCGGGCCGCTATCTTCCCCGGCTGTGTGAGCTTCAGCTGTATGTCCCTCTCCGCAAGCCTGTCGATGTGGGGGGCATGCAGCCCCCAGGCTCAGCAATGGGCACCAGTCCTAGCCCCTGCCCGCTCCGGGAAATCCGGCTGCAAGACCCAGGAGTCTGCGGGTGAACCGACGTGGGCGCCTGCGGGGGCAGCAGGACCGACTGTGCCGGCGAGCACCTCCATTTCCCGCGGGCGGAGCGGCGGGGCAGAGGGAGCTGCAGTAGTGAGGTGACACCGCTACACAGCTGGGACCTCCAGGGCCCAATCCCACCTGGGGAAATCAAGACCTTCATAAAGTGTCCTAAGGGACTTCTGGGCCTTCCTCATCCTAATCTCACAGCACGGGTATACTGCTCTCCCTTTCGCTTAATTATCAGAAAGGGCCGGCTCCTTTCCGACACTACACTGTGGAATGAGGGGATGGAGAAGGTCACGCCTAGGGCCTTGGAAAGACCTCTGAGGGGAAAAGCCTCCTCGTCCTCCTTCAACCCCAAATTCTGGGCCTAATTCTAGATGGAGATACAGACCCCTGTGCTCTACATCTGGGTTTTCTACAAGTTTCTACAGTTGAGTGAGAAGCCTCAGGTAGCATGTATCTTATCCCCCGAGTGGCAGGTGGCCCTGCAGTGAAAGGCCTTGTAGGATTTAGGCATGCCCCTCCCTTCTCCAGATCCCAGAGAAGTAGGTAGGTGGATCCTGAGGAGGCAACTGCATTACAAATCCAAGTACCATGGTGGCCCTAGGGACAGTCAGGATGTCCCACCCTTGTTGCTTTGGAAAGTGGGGGATGAAATCTGATGATTGTCATGAGGTAGAGGGTACAGTGGGGTTCCTTGCCTGTAGCAAGCCTGGCCTGTCACTGACCCAGACCTGGTCCCTCGCCATGTTGGGGGGGGGACCTAGGCATAATTGAAGCTGATGACTATCCCCCAGCGGGAGGCCGAAATCCCTGTCTGCAGCTGATCTACTTTTGGCTAATTCTAGCATCATTCAAGTTTGATGCTGGAAGAATTAACAGCAAATATTTGCTGCAGGGACACCAAGGCTTTCAGGCACCAATTTTTAGCCTTTGCAAGCCTCGCCCTATCTCTCCTGCACCCCTTTAAACTAAGTTAGCACTGAGTCAGTATTTGCACAGTGGGGGAAAAAAAAGCCTTTAACTCTTTCCCTCCCTTGCCAGCTGTTGTCCTTCTACACTGTCTGGAAGGTAAGGTAGACTTTTTTGGGGGGAGGGAGGGTTGTGCTTGATTTCTGGCTAGCTAGCTTTGCTCCTGCCTTCTTATTACAATGAATCAAGCCTACCGTTTCCTTTTAATGGACTGTTGACTGTTTAGTGCATCTCCATCTTCTGAGTTGAGGAGACTGAGGCCAGGGAGGGGAAGAGTTTGTCAGGGCACTTCTGTATGCAGAAGGCAGCAGAGCCCTTTAATAAATGGGAGGGGCACGGTGCCCTAGGGCAACAGGAGGGAGGTAAGAAACACAGGGGGCCTTTCGCTGTCTCTTTCCCTATACTCTTCAGGGCTGATTCCCAGAGGCCTGCTAGGTGGGAAGTTCATACTCTGCACGTGCCCTATCTCTGAAGGCTGCCTTCCCACAAGGCTCTGAACACACCTCCAGCCCAGGGGCCTGGCCTGGGAGGCACCTTTTCCTTCATGGCAGCTCCTAGGCTTCCAGACATGAGCTCATCAGAGCAGTTGATGCCAGGAAGGGAGGGACTGAGGGGAAGCAGTCAGGGCTGCCCAGATCAGGATACCATGGGCTCTGAGAAGTAGAGTGGGCACTGTTGTCAAAGGCTTTCCAGCTCTGTCCCATTGTAAAACAGGATCAAAACAGGCCAGGGGAGATTAGCAGGGAGAGATGGGAGCCAGGCTGAGTGCCCCAGCTATAGTACCATGCTGACCTCTGCTACCTACTGGCTTGCCAAGTGACCTTGGTTCCTGGGACCTCAATAACCCTGGCTAGCAATGAGTGGGGGAAGGTTGCTTAGGAACTAGGTTATAGTCAAAAACAGTCAGATTCTTCCTTCAGGGAGCTTGCTATATATTTGTATTTGCACACACACACACACACATATACATACAGTATACATATGTGTACATACACACATAGAGTTGGGCTTTTTGTTTTGGTTTGTTTTTTGAGACAGAGTCTCACTATGTAGCTCATGCTGGTTTGGAACTGGCTATATAGCTCAGGCTGGCACTGAACTCACAATCAGTCTCTTTCCATCTTCTGAGTGCTGAGATTACATTAGATATGTGCTGCCTTACCTGATTAGAAGCTAGAAGTTTTGTCTAAATTTTTTTAATTACATTTCTTTACTTGTGTGTGTGTGTGTGTGTGTGTGTGTGTGTGTGTGTGTGTGTGTGAATACATCTTATATGCTTGTGCACATGTACATGGTATGTGTATGGAGATCAGTAGCAGTTGGTTCTTTCCTTCCACCATGTGGGTCCCAGGCTTGGTGACAAGTGTCTTTATCTGATGGACCATCTTACCATGAGGTGCATTTGTTTTAACTGAGAGAATAAGACAAGGAATAAAAGAATGAGTAAATCAAGACAATTTCAGAGTGGGAGGGGATAGCATGGAAGGAAGCCCACTGTTGAGGTGGAGAGTAAGCAGAGGGGCTCCTTTGTGGCCAGGGAAGGCTTATCAGGGGCCATTGTGGCGAGGAGGTCTGAATGGTATTTGAAGGGTGTTCAGGGCTTCTTAGAGGAAACATGTCTAGAAAAGGACCCAGAGTCTTTGAAGGTACTGGTCTGGGTCTTGGAGGGTACTGCAGAGGATGGCGATTGGTTCACCCTCAGAGCTGGGTGTGGGTGGTGTGTGCTGGATGCAAATTGTACCCCCCCCACCAGGGCTTTAAAATGCAGGCCATAGGAGTTGGGCCTGATATCTGGCCAGAGGGAGGGCTTGATCTGCCTCTGGGGAGGCTCTGTGAGTTAGGTCAGTGTGTGTATAGAGCCCTTTGTGAACTATCCCTGGACACTGGGGCTCAGTTATTACTCAGGGTGACCGGAGGAGGAGTCTACATGACATAGCCCCCAGGCCTTGTAATTCCAGAGGCTTACCCAAAGCCCTTTTTCTGGAATGAACTCTTCACCAACTGGCTGATGCTGACATTCCATCACCCTGGGTTCATCTTTTCCACTCAGTAAGGCAGCCCACTATGGGTCTGTGCTGACCCTGCCCTGCCCTGCCCTGTCCTGTCCACCTCCCTGGATGTCACAGTCTATCTCTGTGTCACCTGCTTCCCGAATGGCTGGCACATTGTTGTGGTCAAACTTTGAGGTTTCATTCATGACTGCCTGAGAGTTCATAAGCACATTATGTAACCCCTCTGGACTCTTGTTTCCTCATCCATAAGACAGAGACAATACTGGGCCTTGTAGTCTTATGAAAATGGAGTGAGTTAATGATGAATACTTAAAAAATGAGCTACTACTTATTAATAGTACTTTCATGTTTTGGTCTCCATTAAAATAGCAAGCCCTTGAGCAGATGGCCACTCGCCCAAGGCTCCTCATATCTCCGTGTAAATTTCTTCTTGGTGTTTGGCCAGAGTGTTTTGGAAGTGGCAGGATGAGCCAGCACAATGGGTAGGACCTGGACTGAGTATAGGCTAGTGGTCTCAAGCAGCCCTTTGCTTCCTCCAGGCCTCAAGTTTCAGCTGTAAGGAATGAGCAGGAAGGATGGGAGGGAACTACTTTGTAGAACCCAAGATCATTGACCTGTAGTAAGGAAAGAACAGTTAGAGGAGACCGTGGTTGGGACAGTGGGCCAACTTGAGACCCTTGCATCCATTCCAGAATAAGATCCCTTGGAACCAACATGCTCCATAAATAAAAAAAAACAGTTTTTGAAAAGTATTTTTTTTTTGTTACTGTGTTCCAGTAACTGTGTTCCAGACCAGCCTCGCTGTTTTATGAATGGGGACCTGAGACATAGAGTAGCTAGTTCAGTGAACTCCAAAGACTGACACCAAAGACCACAAGCTTCATTACTGCATAACACAGTCCAGAGAGGCCAAGCCACCTTCTCCATATCACAGTGTCTCCTGATTTTCATTATCTCTAACCCTCAGGCCCTGGCAAGAGAAGCCTCTTGGGCTTCGGGGCCCAAGCCTCTGACATTGCATATGAGCCTTCTCCTTTCTTTCCTGCCCTTCTTCCTTGTGGGTAGGTAAAGGATGATGAAATGTGCTCCGTTGGTACATCAGGCAGGGGTAGCCCTGCCAGAGTGAATGTGGTTGACACTGAAGAGCTTGCAAGGGTGTGAATGCCTGAGCTGTAACAACCCATGCAGTCTGGCATGTTCCAGATAGGAAAACTGAAGTCACAGAGTCCAGAGATTGGTCCCGCACCTCCCAGACAGTTGGATACTATTCATTCTTGGACTTTTGTATCCTTTTGGTCACCACGGAGAGATAGGACACAGGGACCCTTTGAGAGCATACATGGAATTGGGGGTAGGGTGGAGAGGGTACTGATTAAAAAATAGACTGTCATGTGCATGAGGGCCAGACATGCCACCACCCAGCCTTTGGCCATTTGGCTTCCAGGGACCCAGCTGCTGGGCTCTTCTAAGGTCTCCTGCTGAGAGTCCCATCCACCAACCCTGGCTCTGGGCCTGAATCCACATGCGCTCAGCCATAGCTACTCTCTTCTTTCCTCCTGTACTCCTCCTAGTATCCAGGCAGATGGTTCTCTCATGGAGCTTGGGTGGGCCTGAAGCTCAGCTGTTGGCTTCTAGCCGTGTCAAGGATGTCTGGTGTCGCCATGTACTGGTTGTGTGGCCTCTGGTGAGACCCTGTCCCTCTCGGGGCATTAAGCAATGATAGAGGAATGGGATTAGTGAAAGTGCTTTATTTGCGGCTTTGGAAGTCTTACCCAGGTTCCTTCTTCCACGAAAACCTGGCAAACAGTGCTGGGGACTCCACACCAACAAGTGGCATGGCCTGTATAGGCCACTGCGTCTCAGTGAGGAACAGGGCCACAGAGCTGAGGTCTCACCCCCAATCATCTTGAAAATACTGTTCTTAACAGTTTTTCTGGTTGAGTGAGATTCACAGGGAGGTGAAGGTTTTGCAAAATGAGGTGCTAACAGGTCACTCCTCTGTTCTTTTCTCCTGGTGGACAAATGTTTGTCCGACCCCAGCTGTAGCCCAGGCACTGGAGGTCATAGCCAATGTCTCTGCCCTGTCAGGGTGGAGCAGACTGATATTAAAACAAACAGTGGTGGAATCTGATGAGTTGGGAGAATATTCTGAGGATGCCATGGTGAGAATGTCACTCCCAGGGGTAGAGAAGCTCACCACCTGCAAGCACCCCCAAAGAAGGAGACGTATGGTCAGAAAGGCACAACTGATGGGACAAGGGCAAAGAGGGGCTCAAGGTGGTGAATACAGGGAGGAAAAGGCCCTAAGGTGAAAAATGGTATCACATCTCCAACGAGCCTTTAAAGGAAGGCCAGGGAGGCTGGAGTGTTAGGAGGATGAGGCATCCCAAAGAGAGGTGCACCATGGGGCAATGGAGATAGTCATCCAGGACTGGAGCTCCAAAGGGATTTGAGGGGGACACTGAGAAGGAAAAGTCTCTCTGGAGCTGTGCCAAAGGCTGCCTGCATCCTCTTTCTTGTGATAGGTGCTGTCAGCGGGCCCCACACTCAGTTACTTCGTGGATGGCTGCTCACAGAGCATCCTCTTTGCTTGGATCATTGGCTTGTATCTGAATGCACTGCTCTGAGCAGGGTGTGGTGGTCCAGCAGCCACAGGTCAGAGCATGTCCTTGGGGTGGCAGCTCATTTGCTTGTACTCTGTGGAAGCCTTTTTCTTTGGACTCAGTTTCCCAACCAGTGTCCTAGAGAATAGTTTTTTTTTTTTTCTGCTCTCAAAATGGGGGCATGTGGTTTCAGTGGAGCATCACTAGAAATGCAGGTTCTCATTCCTCACCCCTGCAGCCACCCTCCCCACCCCCGAGTTACAGTGTGCAGTCTAACAAGTGTCCTACACCGTTCCCCTGTGCTTCAGAGCATGAGAACTGTTCTAGGCCAGGCATTTTCAAATTTGGAAAGAGTTCAAATCCATAGATGCTTCCTCCCTCTCCAAGGTTTTACATATAGTCTTCCTAGGCCTCTCTTTTACTCAAGAACTTGGTTGCTGGCCTCTAAGCACCCTTAATTCTCTGGGGTTCCCTATCTTGAGAGTCTAGAAACGTGGACTAACAGGGAGAGCAGTTGGCAGGCCACAGCCCTGTGACATTTTTCCTGCTTGTTCTCATTTGGTGCCCTGTCCTCTTCCCTTTGGGATCCCTGGAAGGGTAGCTGGTACTATTCTTAGCAGTTCAGGGTGGGGAGGAGAGAACATGCTGGTACATTATTTATGCCTCTTCGTCAACAGGGTTACATTCAGGGCTCCCAGGACATGGCCTTTCCAGCCTGGCCTTTGTCACTGTTGTGAGAAGCACATCTACTATGTAGCCCTGAGGTGAGAAAGTGCTTGGCACCGGGTAGAGAGGAAAGCAGGGTCCCAGACTTGGCAAATTGTTTTGGGGAACGCATATCAAGAAGGTGTATGGTCTGCAAAGGCCACTGAGTTCCCAGGAAGCATCTGAGTAGAGACCTTGCCCATCTTGAAAATAAATACTCTAGTGAGTGAGGTTGCATGGTGCTGTGGAAGTGAAGGCTTTGTCATCTGGCCTGTCACCCCACTTCAGCCTGTAAAGCTCACGCTGGCAAATGGAATGTGAAATACAGTGATGAACCCGGGATGTGGCTCAGGGGGTAGAATGCTAGCTAAACGTGCCTGAAGCCCCAGGTTCAGTCCTCAGTACCACACAAGCCTGGGTGTGGTGGTACACATCCATAATCCCAGCACTTGGGAAGTAGATGTAGGAGGATCAGGAGTTCAAAGTCATCTCCCCCTACACAGCAAGTTTGGGGCCGGCCTGAGTTACAAAAGACAGGTATGTGTCCCGCGCGATATTCTCGCCGGCAAGAATCATACAGGACATTCGGATTCTTCTGTAGGAAAGCTTTAATGCATCTTGAGAGAGGAGAGCATAAGCTTACCAGAGCGGAGACCCCGAGCCAAGAATCCCGTCCCCTAATAAAGGCTGGCAGCCCCGCCTGGGACGTGTCACCCTATGAATGGCTTCAGCTCCTCAGGCCATGTGAGCCACTGGATAGGCAGAGATCAAGGAAATGGAGAATTACCCAGCGCCTGCGAAATAATTTACATTCAGTGCCTGCAGGCACCATCATTGTAATGGAGAATGCAGGGACGGCTCCCTACAGGTATGCAGTCATACATGTGCAGTGTGTATGTACACTGAGAAGTGAAACGAGACTCTCTGCTTCTAAAAGTTAGCGTGTTAGTCAGAGCCCACGCACATCACCATCACTGGTGCATGAGCCATGGGCCTGTTGATGGGTACTTTGCATGTGTGTGGCCAATGCTTGCAACCACCCAACAGGGTAGGAATTTGGAGATTGTTACAGAGGTTCAGCAGATGGGAGGCTTGCTAATGGTCATCGTAGCTCATGATCAGGTTAGGTAGGGCAAAATGATTGTTTTAGATCAAATGCTAGCAAGTAGTTCCAGGGCCTTGGGGCTTTGCATACAGCCCAATGAGAGAGAAACTACCATGCTGAAAGACTAACTGGTTGAGGTTGTCCCATTGCAAGGAAGCTTGAGTCATTGAAGCCACATGTGTCAGAGTTTTCATGAGCCTGGAATAAAGGCCAGTTACCCTGTGGCTAAAACCAAATTATAAGGGATGAGTGGATCAGGCTGGAGGTGGCAAAGCCTCAGGCTGGAAGCGAAAGGCTGCATGCTATGAAATCCTGGGAGGTAGAATGGCCTTCTCTGGGTCCCTTCCCCACCTCTTGCTTTTTAGTTTTTCTTAGACAGGGTCTTGCTATGTAGCCCTGGCTGGCTTAAAATTCATGGCAATCCTACCTCTACTTTCTAAATTCTTTGGGTACAAGCACGTTTCCTAGTCTGTAGAGTGATGTAACAATCCCTGCTCTGCCTGTATTTCTGATAAATGAAAAGTACTACAGATCTTTGTGTGTGCAACTGTATCCTTTCTTATTAAGTTTTCTACTTAGCAGGCAGAATAACTATGTTTCATCATGGCATTATCACCCACAGCACTATGTATAGGTACATGTCAATAAACATTTCTCATACTCATCCCACATAATACACTTTTTCACATGGTTCATGTTATTAAATATATTTTTGGTTAATATTAAGGAGTCATGTTTTATTCCAGACCACAGTCTAGGCATCTGTCTATGTGTTTGCTAGCTATAAACTTAACTTATGGGTTGATGGGCTCTTAAGGCCCAGTGAGTCTCTAACCTGGCTGCATACCAGAGTTCCTTAGGTAGACCCATAGGTCTAGACTGGAGCCCAGGAATTGGCATGTGGGTCACCTGTAAGTTCTGATCTGGTCGAGAGAGAAAGGAACTTTCTGAGGCTTCAGGCTGGGGCTGGTCTTTCTCTGCCACTCCTCCTCTGTCCTGATCACTGTATAGGAAAGAGACGGGGCATCCATGGTCACAGCTGATGATGCTGACAGTGGCTATGGACACACTCAGTGCCGCACAGGTACTTTACAGGGCAGAAAGGGGGACATTCTCTTGAACAATGTTGTCTCCTGGGACACTCAAGCACTATATGGTAGATTTTAATTCGTCCCCGAAGAGAGAGGCTCTGACAGAGGTGCAGAGTCGTGGATTTCAAAGCATACCATTGGGTCACTGGTCCCTGTCCAGCAGCCTGTGCCTGTGGAGACTAGGTAGCCTGAAGGGACACATACCCTCCCACAAAATGTGTACCTGTTTCAAGTGTGCCCATGCTGGCCCAGCATGAGCACAGCATACTTCCATGTACATGCTGCAGGAGCTCACGTGTCCGTCCTGCCCACTGTGTTTAGTGTGTTCATGCCTGGGTGGGCTCTGCTGTGTGTCATGCAGATTTGAAACAGGCAGAACCTCTGTGTGGGAGCCTGTGTGCAAAGGAAGAGGTGCTGCCACCCGCTGGCATCTGTCCTGCCTTAAGGAAAAAGGACGAGATCCCAGAGAGAAGAAAGAGAGAAGGCTGTTGGAAAAGACTCTTTCCCTGTTTGGGTGAGGTATAGCCTGCCTCAGGACCTTAGCACAAGCTATCCCTCTGCCAAGCCACTCGTTCTCCTCATGGCCTCACTCAGAAGCACTTTCTCTGTGAAGATGCCCTTGATTGCCATAGTTAACTTTGCAAGTCACCTCTCCACAGGCTTAGACCTATGTGTGTATTTATTATCGTGCCCCCTTACTAAAATTTGCACATTCTGTGCTGTTTCTCTTTATACCCATGAACAATGTCCGACCCTTAGTTTGTGAGATAAATATTGGTTGAATTTGGGAGTGTGTACTACTTATGCTTATTTTCTTTAAACTGTCTGGTTATTCTCTCCCTAAGATGTGATACACCTGAGGCCACAGGATTGTATGTGTTTTTTGGGACACATTTGAGACTAACATAGCTATTAAGATGTTAAGGATTGGTCCCAGTGCAATTCCCCCACCCCTTTGAAGAGATGAGTTATCTAGGTCCAAAGAGGTTTAAGAATTAGCTCAAGGCCACCCAGATAGGACAGGACAGACACCAGAATCAAATGTCCTGGCCTCCTATGTTCATTTGTAGTTTGAGGAAAATGGGAAGTCAGGATTGGTCCATTTGGCCTCTCTGGCAGGATTCCTGTTGGGTCCAGGGAACAGTTAGGCCTGGAAATCGATGATAGGCATTGAAGTGGGTATGGTAGGGCCAGCATCTTCTAGCTCCCTGTAGTCCTGGTGCCCTCTTGGGTGCATGGCCAGCCAGAACCTATATAGGCTGCTCCTTCCCTGCTGGGATCTTGGACCTGGGACATGCCCCTGGTGGGCCTGGCAGGTGAACTATTCTTTTCTGCTATAGCATTTTGACTAGAGGTTCCTCTGGGGGTCCCCTGGGTAGAGGAAACGGGATGGGACTAGGCTTGGTTATAGACAGAGCAGAGGCTGGCTGGGGAAGAGAGGCAGAGGGGGCGAGAGACCAAGAGCCCCAGCCTTACAAGGCTCTTCAGAGGTGGCAAAGGCTGGAGTTAACTGCTGCAGGAGTGATCATGACTTTAAAACTTATAACCACCTCTGCATGTCACTTGCTGAGCCGTGACTAAGAAGTAGACTGTCTTTGTTATTTACTTGTTTGTTTATTTATTGAGACAGGGTCTTACTACGTACCCTTGGTAGGAGGCATCTAACTCACAGAGATCCACCTGCCTCCGCCTCCTGAGTGTTGGGATTTGAGGCACATACCACCACTCTCAGCTACTTATCCTTGTTTTATTGAGGAGGAAGTTGAGACTGGGAGACACAGTGACTTACTCAGGGAAGGTGATGGGAGACCTGTTGCACAGTAGCTAGAAGGGCGGGCTACCTGGAGGAGGCACCAGCTGACAGGAATGTAGGCAGGTGCTGGAGACCCACAGCTGACTCTCTAACCTAATGCTGTAGGGAATCCTCAAGTCTCAGAGCCTCGGTTTCTTTGTGTTTAGAATGGAGATAAGAATACTTAGAGCTCATGAGGATAAAGTAAAATGCTGAAAGAATGATTCTACGGGGCTGGAGAGATGGCTCAGAAATTAAGAGCACTGCCTGCTCTTCCAGAGGTCCTGAGTTCAATTCCCAGCAACCACATGGTGGCTCATAGCCATCTGTAATAAGATCTGGTGCCCTCTTCTGGCCTGCAGGGATACATGCAGGCAGAACACTGTATATATAATAAATAAATAAATCTTTAAAAAAAAAAAAAACAAGAAGAATGATTCTATGTAAAGGAGGAAGACCCCATGCATGGATGTGGTGGGTGGGTGGCTACTTGAGGAACAAGCGCACCTAGCCTCTGACAGGTTTGCTGTGGTGACTACTTGTGGCTGCCACACCACGGGGACTCCCAGCACCTCTGTGAGCAAGCCTCAGCCCCAGTATAGTCTTAAACCCTTGTGAGAGGCAGCAACAGGCCCCATCTCAGGAAAGGCACGAAGCTGTGCTGGGTTCCCATGCTGTCTACCCCAGTGAGTAGCCCAAGTGCCAAGTGCCAGCATGCTTGTGCCGTCATTATCATTCCTCCTGTGTTTTTTTCTCCCGGGGTTATTTATTTTTCTGAGAGGAAGGAATGTGGGGAATTTACCACAGGGCTGGCCTTCTTTTTTTTTGGCTGCACAGCAGCCTCTTCTATATGAAGGAAACAGCAGAAAGACAGATGGCAGAGTGGAGGAGGCAGAGGGGCCTGGCTGACTGTGGGACTGCACGGTGTGTGTTATATAACCACCCAGAGGTCCAAGGCATATCCCACAGTGCACGTAACCCAGGTCAGAGCCTCAGAGTTCCTGGGCTCCTGTGAAATGATACCCAGCTCACAGCATGCAAACTGGACTCCAGGCAAGGCTGCTGTCATTTTTGTCAAAGGTTTCTTCTCTCCATCTTGCTTTGGGCCATAGGGGTGGATGGGGCCAGACTACCTTGAGTCTTCCAGTGTCTGAAAACTGTCCTTGTTGCTTGGAGCATCCCCTCATTTCCACTTACAAAAACCTAAGGCAAAGCAAACCTTTGGATTACTTTATCCTGATTTCTCTCTCTCCCAGGTTCTGTGTTCTCCTGGTACTTCAGGGAATGTTCTTCTTCTTGGGTTTGACACAACGACTCTAGGTTTCATCTCCCATCCCACCCACAGGCTTGCTGTTCTTTTTTCAGTCTCCCCTCACCCACTAAGAGCCACTTTCCAGTCTAGAATCCAGATGAATCTGAAATTTGGCTCCAGGGCTGAGCGATGGAACAAAGCTGAAGATACAGAAGACTTCTTTGGATGTGGGGGTGCTGGTTCTTCAGTCCACACTTACCGAGCCCCCCCCCCCACATTGATTGTTCTGCCTGGGCTGAGGCATTTAGAGATGCTAGAGGCAGGCCTTGGCACAGAGCTCAGGGAAAAGGCCTCATCTTTGTGTAGGGCCCAGAGTGCGGCAGGCCCTGATGAGCAGAGATAAAGGGAAGTTCTCTTTCCTATCCTGACTTGCCACCTCTGTGTCTCTGGACCTTCATGTCCGCAGGGTTATTCATATGCTCTGTCTTGTGCTACTGACTCCTCTAAGAGACCTAAGAGACCTGCAGGCCAACCTTACCTCTCTTGTAGGTTCTTGTTCCCCTAGGCCTGATCTGGTTTCCATTTTGGGTTTTGTTCTCTCTCTCTCTCTCTCTCTCTCTCTCTCTCTCTCTCTCTCTCTCTCTCTCTCTCTCTCTGTCTGTCTGTCTGTCTGTCTGTCTGTCTGTCTCAACTGGCCTGGAACTCTCAGAGATCCTGACTTCCTTAGCCTCCAGAGGGGTAGGATTAAAGGTGTGTGTGACCATGCCTGTCCTGTTTTGGTTTGTTTTAAAATTTATAAATTTTTGTTTTATGAGTGTGGGTGTTTTGCCTGCATGTATGTTTGTGTATCATGTGTGTACATTGCCCATGGAGTCTAGAAGAGGGTGTTGTATTTTCTGAAATTAGAGCTATAGATGGTTCCCAGCACCCACATGGTGCTGAGTTTGGGTCTTCTGAGTTTGGGTCTCAGACCAAACTGAGTTTGGGTCTTCTGCAAGAGCAGTAAGACCTGTTGACTTCTGAGATACCTCTCCAGCCCCTGTTTTTTTTTATTGTTGTTTTGTTTTTGTTTGTTTGTTTGTTGTTTCCTAATAATTGGTCAATTTTTTGACACAGGTCTTACTTTGTAGCCTTGACTGGCCTGAAACTCATAAAGATCCACCTATCTCTGCCTCTCTAGTGCTGGGATGAAAGGCATGTGCCACCAGGCTGGCTGGCTTGTTGTTTTGTTGTAGACAGAATCTTATGTAGCCCAGCAGGCCTCAAACTTTCTGTGTAGCCATACATTGAACTTCTTGTCTTCCTGACTCCATCTCTGATGCTGAGATTAAGGCATGTACCACTGTACCTTGAATACAAGGCCTTTGTGCAGGCTAGGCAAGTGTTCCACATTGATCTGTATCCCCAGCCCTCTGGCTGCCATTTCTAAGATTCTGAAACCTACCAGCTATACATGAGTGATTTAGCCAGTAGAACAGGCAAGAGGGATGCTATGGCAGCCAGGTCCTACCAGGACCTCCTACTCCTTAAGGCCCTGGTCAGCCAGCAGTCTGTCTTTTACCTGCAGGGATAGTTGGCAGCTGATCTGAGCTTGTCTTCTTCTATCTGTGCCTGTCTGGTGCCCCTTTGACAATGGGAGAGCCGGGGGGGGGAGGAGGGGACCAGGAGCATCTGGAACTCAGCAGCTGAAGAGTGGCAGTTGTCATCCTCACCGAAGATGTGTGCAGGAAGGGGTGCAGGAGTGGAGCATGTGTGACCCTGCCCTCAGGCTCCTTTAGTCTATGGGGGACAGAAGACCCAGACCTTGGAAGTCATGAAACAAACACTGGGAGAGACACCCTGAGTGATCTACAGCTCCAACTAGCCATGTGACTTGTTCTAAGTCACAGCACTTCTGCAAGACATGTCTTCTCTGAGGTAGAGATGAGGTCACTGCTAGCCTCAGGGCTGCTGTGATGAGAGTAAAGCAAGGTCCTGTCATAGTTCCTAGCAAACAGCAAGCTCTCCCTGAAGTGAGACTGCTCACAAGTGATTATGGCCCTGGGCAGTACAGTTTAAGCACTGACAGGCTGGAAAGCTTTTGGGAGGGGCTGATCACATTCAAAGTGGGTGAGAGGCTGGGGGCGTGGGACATGTAGAAAAAATGGGAAGTAGAAGGCTTCAAGTGGAGACGTTCCTGATCCTGTTTCCAGGCAGGAACTCGAGGGCAGGAGTGGGAACCGGGAACCACTGTGCTCTCAGCCATTGCCAAGGACACAGAAAGAGAGTGCTTGCTCAGGTAGCTTTGCTATCAGGACCCCGGAATGCTGGGATGAGGCAGACCCTTCTGGCTCTCCCATAGCTTGGAGTTCTGAGCAGGAGAGAAGCAGGGCCTGGGAGGGAGGACAAGTGAATCTGGTGAATCTGGCTGCGTGGGGTGGGTTGATTGGCGGGGGAGAGACTGGGGGTGGAGAGGCCATTTAAAAGGCAGTTGCAGAATCGTTTTCCTGATAAAGAGCTGGGCTGAATCATCTGTGGAGGAGAGAAGTCATATCTAGCTCCTCCGGGTACTGTCAAGGTGGGATTTTCCTCTCTCATCAGCCAGGAGCTTGGCTGCCTGTCCCAGAGGCTTTGAGAACGGAGGCCAGCGGCAGAGCATCCTGGGGAAGCTGGGCTGCAGGGAGGACCCAGTCAGAGTGAGTAAGCTGAACACTCAGAGGGGCCTTTGGGGTTTGGGGTGTGACTCAGGGCGTGTGGCATCCCCTGTCTGGCCTATTTTCCCTTCCAGAGCCAGGAAAGAGGCAGATGGGGATTTCTGCCAGCCTGTTAGTAGCAAGACTAGACCTAGCCCTAGGGATCCCACTCCTATCCCTGTGTGCCCTTTGTCTGGCAGCCCTTCTCTCCCAAGTGTGGATCATTGCACAGGGAGATGTGTAGGTCTGTGTCCACTGTCAGAACGCACTCACCATGCTTCTGGCATGGATGCCTCCTTCGGGGTCTGTGTCACATCCCTCTCTGCAGGGAGGATGTGAGGCTGGGCTGGCAAAGGGGCTAGGTTATTACTCAGACCTCCTCATTTTCCTGCCCCAGCCAAGCCAGAGGCTGTATTGTGGCTGGGACATTGGGTCCTTCCTGACCCCACCAGGGGGGCAGTTTACCCAGCCTGTTTACCCATCCTGTTGCCAAGGTTCCCAGGCTGCTACAATGGGCTGCCTCACGCCAACCTCTGTTCCCACCTCTGACTCCCATCCTCCCCGACTGGCCTTGCCTGGACACTCCCATTGACGGCACTAGTGTGGAGAAACATTTCCTTGAATTCTCAGTGTCCTGACCTTCTGCTCTGGCCTCTCTTCCCCTGCCTTGGATCCCTTCCTTTGGCTCAGATGGACAAGTGATGGGCAGGATTAGGGGGCTGTCTACAAAAGGTGATAAGGACCAGGAGTTGGAGAGAGGGCTTGCTCCTGCTAGAGCAAAACTAGAGCTCAGAGTTTACTGACTCCTAGCCTTCTAATCCTACTCCTCCTCCACCGGCATTTCATAGCCTGTCATTCATTTCTATCTTAGTGAGAATAAGTTCATTAGCTTCTCCTAAAAGGAAGAAGTGACAGGAAGCAGCCAAGGGGCATTGATGGGATGGGGAGCTGGGGGCCTATAGACTACCCTAGGGGAACCTTGACCTTCCTTGATGTCCCTCCTGATGAGGGTCTGAGCTAGAAAGCCAGTCAGACTTCCTGAGTTCTGAATTGTATCTCCTTCACCTAAAACTGTTTGACAGTTGAGTGGGCATCTCTGAGCCTGGCTGTCATCTACGAAATGGGAGTAGCAACAGTGTTATCCTTTGGGATCACCACCTTATGGATGAACAAAGCAATGAGCATGGAGTGCTGTCCATGGGTTGGTGTCATGGCATCCCCACCTTCCTGAGGCAATGTTCTTTCTTTGAGCCTCTCCTCCACTCTGGATCTGCCCTGTCTTACCTGACTCCAGACAGCTCTTCTCTTCATCTACCCTTCAGTCTTCTTCCACCTGTCCAGAGCTCTATATGGACCTTCAGAGACCTAGGCTAGAAGAAAGGGCATCATGACCTATGCTACAGCCAGGCAGTGAGGGCTGCTGGTCCCTGTGGCTAGGGCTCACCTCTGAACTCTCTAAATCCAAGAAGCAGAATCTTACAGGTTTGCCATTGCCAGAGGTGGCATTGTCCTAGGAGACTTTAGCTGGCACGTCCCCTGTTGCTTATAACAAGGGACTCCAGGGTACCTTTGGTTGGTCAAATCCTGCCCCACCCCACCCCCATGTTTATGCAAATGACAAAAAAATTGCCAGGTTTGTTGGCTGGGTTGGCCCCAAACCTCCTGTCAAATTCCATTTTTACAGCGTCACTGCAGCTGCCCTTGGGGGCCGAGCTCCACCAGGAGGGAGACTCATTCCCCTCCGGCCCCTTCTGCCATTCCTCTTAGAGCTTAGGGGCAGCTCCAAACTCACAGGAGAGAAGGGTCATTCAGGGCAGGTTAGGATATGATGAGCCTGGCTGGAAGTCAGCAGCCTCCTGTGTCACCTCCTCTTTGTGACCCTTCCTTTTCCTGAGCCTCCCAAGCTGGCTTCTTCCCAAGGACCCTTCACAGTGACGTTGGAAGATGGGGTTGGAGAGTACAGTGTATATGTGAGGGGTTATGGGGGACACAGGACTGCCCTGAATCAGGAACAGGAGGAGGGAGGGGTAACGTTCAGGGGTGGGGAGTGGCCTGGATACTCAAACACCAGGTTGCTGTCTATCTGCCTTACACTGTGTAATCCTGCCAGTCAGGATCCTGGTGCTCTGTGTGACAAGAGCCAGGTGTAAAGGGAGCTCTGTAATGCTGAACATCTCACCTCCGTGTTCTGGTCTTTGTTTTTTTGTTTTTGTTTTTTTGTTGTTGTTGTTTTTTGTTGTTTTTTTCTCATCAACACAAGCAGCACAATAGCAGTTTGTGCCTTTTAGGGTAGGGTAACTGTGAGATTCCAACAGCACATGTAAAGCGCATGTAAGTGTGTAGTGTGTGCTTAATCAAGGTTATCTGTAACTGCTGCAAGTTTGTCGTAAGCAACGTTAGTGAGCTCTTTATCCTGGGTCATAGGGGATGGGTTTGCATCTGTGAATCCTCCAGGCAATGTCAGGCCATGAAGTAAAGCTGTTCACTAGTGTGGCAGCAGCGGCAGTGGTAGGGTGGTGGTGGCGGTGTTGGCAGTGGTGGTGTGGCAGTGGTGGTGCACAGAAACACACCAAGATGTGGAAGCCATTGGATGAATTTATGGTTGAGAGGTCTGTACTAGTGGGAGGCACACTGCGGAGTCATGAGCCCATGTCAGCTGGGTGTGTAAACAAGTTTTGCACATGCAGGGGTATGGCTTTAGGGGTGCAAGGATTTCGTGGGGGATTGTGCTGTGACAGCCTCCCCTAAGACGCTGAGACTCTGTGGTGCTTCTCCATAATGTGAGTCCCCTGATGTTTATCCTTCGGGATACTGTCTGTCCCCATGAGCAGAGTAGAGTCACAGTGGCCGGTTCCTCCTGGGGTAGCATGAGCCTCCTTTGTCCTTTGCTCTGGAGTTGATGATGACAGACCCCTTGTACTTGTCATCTCAGGGTGGTCCCCAGCTATTTCTCATCTAAGGAGCCCATGGCTCTGCAAGGAGGTAAGAGCTTGCCAAGATCATAGGGATAGCCCAGCCAAGGGACTTGGTTTTGGGCCAGTGGACCTGTTTCCAAGCCGAGCAGAGGAGGTAGACACTGCATGGTCCACACATTCCCTATGACTTTCCCATGTGTGGAAACCTCATTGTAGCTGTCCCAGGGGAATGGCCTGGCTGAACACTTCATGTTTTACACAGTGGGTAACTGGGGTGGAAGAGGAATACCACAGTTGGGGTCGGCTCTGTGCTGTCATTGTGGCATCAGTGGGGAGCTACAGGTGTAGTAGATAGACAGGAGGTTGGAGCCAGAAAACCATGAAACATTGTACCTGGTCTCCATGGACCTCTCTGCTGACTCCAGCATAGGGGGGGAGGGGCTTTGCCCTGGATACTCACTGGATCTCAGTTTCCCCATCTATAAAATGGGATAGTGGTAAACTACCTATTTCCTCTATCAAAGCACTTACATCTCTCAGAGTCCACAAACTCTGAGCCAGGCTGGCAAAATGCCTAGGAAGACTGTCCCTGGAGACCCATCAGCCTGTCAGGGCCAGAGCTAATTAGGGTGAGTTAGGAGGGAGGGCAGGGTCAGATTCCTCAAGAGCTAATTAGCTTCCCACAGTGGGGGAGGGGTTTTCTCAGCCACTGAGTAAGTATGACCCTGGTCATAGACTGATTCCCCCAGCTGCCTGTGACTCATCTGTCCAGGCATCTTTGTTTATTCATTGTTCAACAGCGTTGAGCACCGAGTGCATGCCAGCTGGGCACTGTGGACAGAAAGAGAAATGGTGACCTCGCTTACTAGGGGGCCAACCCATGACCTCTGTCTTTTCCACTTGCCACTGCCTCTTCCCCCAGAAAGACCCTGAACACAGCTAAGGAATGATTCAATCTTTACCACCTGTAGTTGTGTGGCCTTGCATCTGTCAGGAATCTCTGAACTTCCTCATAGAAGTTTCTCTCTTCTGCACTACAGGCACACAATGGCTGTCACCCAGTGCACTTGGAAGAGCACGACGAATGAATACAGTGGGCCAGTGTAGCTACTATTCAGGGGTGGGAACACTGCCATGAAGCCACGGCTACTTTTTTTATGTGAATGTGTTAACTGCCCCCCCCCCTTTTCTTTTAAAGACAGGTTTCTCTGTGTGGCCTTGGCTGTCCTGGAACTCACTATGTAAAATAGGCTGTCCTCGAACTCAGAGATCTACCTGCCTCTGCCTCCCAAGTGCTGGGATTAAAGGTGTGCACCACCATGCCTGGTGTGTTAACTTATTTTTTTATTTTTTATTTTTTTATTTTTTTGGTTTTTCAAGACAGGTTTCTCTGTGTAGCTTTGGAGCCTATCCTGGCACTCACTCTGGAGACCAGGCTGGCCTTGAACTCACAGAGATCTGTCTGCCTCTGCCTCCCGAGTGCTGGGATTAAAGGCGTTCGCCACCAACACCCAGCGTTAACTTATTTTTTAACAAAGAAGTCTTGGGGGGCAGCTGAGATGTGTCAACAGGTAAAGGTACTTGCTTCACAAGCCTGGTGACTGAGTTTGATTCCCAGAACCTGTGTAAAGGTAGAAGAGACCTGACTCCACACATTATCCTCTGACCTCCACACATGCAACATGGTACATGCTTCCCCATAATGATAAACTCAAAATTCCTTTAAAAATACATCTTAGCACCATCTTTCTATACAATATCAAGAAAATGACCATACTGTGAATTTGAAAATATGAAGGACCCCCAGGAAGGCACATGGAAGGTATTCTGGGGTTGCTTTGCACATTTGGGAATCTCTAGGTTAAACACTATTCTGCGAATTGGGGTCAGAGAGGTAAACATGTCAAGCGAGCCCCTCAGAGCTGTGCTTGAGGTGAGAAGATAAATCAGGATATGCACAAACACTTTACTTTCAAACAGTGGTGAATGTAGAGGAAAGGCAGAGATAAGACAGGAGACAGGAAGGCCCCACCAGGGAGGGCATGCTGTCAGGTGAATAGATAGTCCCAGCACATACAAGGCCTTACTTGGCCATGCCTTGTCTTTCTTCCTCTTCCCCATCTTTAGTGTAGAAGACAGGCAGAGTTGATGTGAAACACTCTCAAGGGGTGAGAGTGACCAGTGGCCAGAGGGACCATGGGAGATGTAGTTAGTGAGGTTGGGAAGTACTGTATTAGCATCCTTCCAGGGCAGTCCAGTGGGCAGGCCATCCTGAACAGTGGATCAGCTTTATCCCTGAATCTTCATGACAGCTGATTCTAGGGAACCTGAGTAAAGATCAGATTTCAAAGAAAGGGTCAGATGTGGGAGGGCGTGGTGACTGTCTCTCTGTACACCCATTTGCTAACTAGGCCTGTGTACTCTCTGCAGCATTAGGCCGGAGCACTAGCCTCACTGAAAAGGATCTCAAGGAGGCCAAGGCGTGGAGTCAGCAGATTGCAGCCCAGCTGACCACCCCTCCCAGCTCCAACTCCCGAGGTGTCCAGCTCTTCAACAGGCGCCGGCAGAGGGTGAACGAGTTCACCTTGGAGAGCCGTGGCCAGAGGCCACCAAAGCTCAGCCAAGAGGCCCTCCAAGCAGGGCATCCTTTGAGCCCCATAGGCCATGCCCCAGGGCTCAGTCTGAGACCTCCATCACCACCCAAGCCAGGCCCTCCAAAGCACCCCAGCTCCCGAAGCCCCAGCAGAGGGGTTCCTGGTCACATCATGGAGGAGTACTCAGAGGAAGCCAGTCTCCTGCGGCACCTGGAGAAGGTTGCCAGTGAGGAAGAAGAAGTGCCACTGGTGGTTTATTTAAAGGAGAATGCAGCCTTGCTAACAGCTAATGGGCTGCACCTGTCCCAGAGCCGAGAGACACAACAGTCCTCACCAAACCCTCCAGCTACTGAGCCACACGGTCCAGCTGCAGACATCAACCAGAACCCCTCCTCGCCCGGTGCCACACTCACCACACCAGCGTCCAACAGCCACCACAACCAGCCCGCCACGGATGTGAATCAGAATCCCCCAGCCACTGTCACCCCTGTCCAACAGAATTCACCTGAGGCACAGTGTCCCCCAAATGGCACACCTGATTCCAAACCCAGCACTCCATGTGCTGATGGGCAGCGCCAGGTGCCAACAGAGGAGGTGAGATCCAGCATTCTCCTGATTGATAAGGTGTCAGCTCCATCACCTGCCACCAGCACCACCTTCTCCAGAGAAGCCACTCCGCTCTCCAGCTCTGGGCCACCAGCAGCAGATCTCATGTCCAGCGCCCTGCTCATTGACATGCAGCCTAGCAGCCTACTGGCATCAGCAGAGCCAGAGATGTCAGGACGTGCAGCTGTCACCACGCCCACTAAGGTGTACAGTGAAGTGCATCTCACACTAGCCAAGCCTGCATCAGTGGTCAACAGGACGGCCAGGCCTTATGGGATCCAGTCTCCAGGGAGTACCAGCCAGATAGAGCAGAGTCCTATGATGGGAAGACGACATTTTGGAGAGAAGGCCTGGGCTCCCCCGGCTACCACCGTGGTGGATAGAAGTCCCCAGCCACAAAGGCACATAATGTCCCGCAGCCCCATGGTAGAAAGGAGGCTGGTTGGGCAGCGAAGCCCAGTCCTGGAGAGACGCCCCTTAGGAAGCTTCACCCCACCCCCTACCTATGCTGAGACTTTGTCAACAGCCCCTGTGGCTTCCCAGGTTAGGTCTCCTCCCTCTTACTCTACCCTATACCCCAGCTCTGACCCCAAGCCGCCTCATCTGAAGAGCCAGGTAGTCCCTACCAACAAGACAGGCATTTTGGAAGAGTCTATGGCCCGCCGAAGCAGCCGGAAATCAATGTTCACTTTCGTGGAGAAGCCCAAGGTGACCCCGAATCCAGACTTGCTGGACCTAGTGCAGACAGCTGATGAGAAGCGGAGGCAGAGAGACCATGGGGAGGTGGGCATGGAAGAAGAGCCCTTTGCCCTGGGAGCTGAGGCCTCCAACTTCCAGCAGGAGCCAGTAGCTCGGGACAGGGCCAGCCCTTCAGCCACTGAGGAAACTGTCCCCGAGTGGGCCTCCTGCCTCAAGTCACCCCGTATCCAGGCCAAGCCGAAGCCCAAACCCAACCAGAACCTCTCGGAGGCCTCAGGGAAGGGGGCTGAGCTCTATGCCCGCCGCCAGTCACGGATGGAGAAATACGTCATAGAGTCTTCAGGCCATGCTGAATTGGCCCGCTGCCCTTCACCTACTATGTCCCTGCCTTCATCCTGGAAGTACTCCACAAATGCCCCTGGGGGCTTCCGAGTGGCATCCCTAAGTCCAGCGCGGACTCCACCTGCCTCTCTCTACCACGGCTATCTGCCGGAGAATGGGGTCCTGCGCCCAGAGCCTACCAAGCAGCAGCCATACCAGATGAGGCCTTCACTCTATGCTCTGTCTCCCGTCAAGGAACCTGCCAAAGCCTCATCACGTACCACCTCATCACGCACTCCGTCACGCACTGTCTCACCTCGTGCTGCCTCCCCAGCCAAGCCTAGCTCCCTGGACCTGGTGCCCAACCTGCCTAGGGCAGGCCTCCCACCATCTCCTGCTCTGCCTCGGCCTTCCCGCTCCTCCCCAGGCCTCTACACTGCCCCTGTCCAGGACAGTCTCCAGCCCACCGCTGTGAGCCCCACCTATAGCAGTGACATCTCCCCCGTGTCTCCCTCCAGGGCATGGTCTCCTCGAGCCAAGCAGGCCCCCAGGCCTTCCTTCTCTACCAGGAATGCTGGAATCGAGGCCCAGGTGTGGAAGCCTTCTTTCTGCTTCAAGTAACACATCCCAGTGCCTGTCTTGCCCCCTTCTCTGTGGGTCAGATGTGGCAGGATGTGGCTCAGGGCTCAGTGAGGAAGATAGGCACCCATGGATTAAGGTCTGGCATTGCCAACAGCTAGCTATGTGACCCTGGGTGGACCATCTCTCCTGTCTGAGCTGTAGACAAAGGGGTTTAGACTCCATATCTGGGTGGTGAAGAGGGTCATGGAGAGAGAATACCCACAGAGGGTCCTGATAAGCAGAGAATCTTCCCCTGGCCCTGCAAGCTTCAGGGATGGGAGTCTGATGACGGTGTCTTGCTGGGAGAAGGCCCAGAGGGGTCTTCATGGGGACTTCCGGAACAGACAGCCTTTCTGGCACCCGTGAATCTGCAAGTACTGAGTGTGCCTTACTCATAGGGCTCAGCTCCTGGCATCTGGTTTCCTGCTTCTGGATTCTCACCTTCACAGGGTGTTTCTTCCCCTCTGCCTTCTGGACATTTCCTCTCTACCACCTCAGAGAGCTTTGCCTGGCTCCACCTCCTCTCCTGAGCCCTCTGCTACCTGTGGACTTAACACATCACTGTTTGCTGATGCTTGTCTTCCTGCTCTCTGAGACTCTGCTGCCTCCATGCCCTCTCCGGGACCTGACTCTATGCAGGGAGGGAAACTCCTGGGCCCAGACCTCAGTCCTGCTTCCAACTGCCTTGCCCTCACTCTTCTGGGGTGAGGGGACATCCCAGGGAATCCCTGAGAAGAATGTCATTTAGAGGGCTATGCAGATATGGGTATGCTGTTAGGAGAGTGACCCTTTAGTGATACAGTAACCTCAGCCAAGGTCTCCCTGATCGAAATAAGCCATCTCAGTGCGACAGCATGGGGCCAGGAGAGGCAATGGAGAAGTGTTCTAGACTCACTCACACTTCCCATTTTGCTGGGTGACTTTGGCCAATTCACTTTTCTTTTCCGGGTCATAGTTTTCCCATGTACACAGGGTCTTCCAGTTGTGACAACCTTTGAAGATTGAGAGATGAGGCTGGTGCAGTGGGATACAGGTCTTGGAGGCGAGGGAACTGTCATGTAGAAAGGATGGGCTGATGCTGCAGGACGCAGGAACTAGTTTTCCAATGGCCTGGTGAGGTACAGTCAGAATGAGCGGCTGCAGCAAACCACAGTCGGAAGCCTGGGCTGGGCCAGCTTAAGCTTGGGATCAGCTGGTGACAGTGGAAACATGGCACAGCTCAGAAGAGAGGGACAGAATAGACTCTAGAACTTTGAGGGGGAAAAAAAAAAGCCTTGGACTTAGACATGGGTTCTGACAAACTGAGTGCACACCTCGGGCCTCAGTTTCCCCATTCATGCAGAGGGTGTAAAGTCATGTAGTCTGAGACCTCCACGCCCTGCTTCCCTTTGATGTGACACAACACCCATCCCACCCCCCTTCCCCTAGAACTAGTCGTTGTTGGGGGCGAGAGAATACAGAGACACAAGAAGACACATTTAGATGGAATCTGCCCAAGACTCGGGGCTAGGACCACCCACTTCCTCTTCCCCAGCCCTATTTCTGGGCTCCCAGAGGGGCAGGGGTGGTGGAGGCGGTGCCCGTGCTGGGCTGAGTGCGCAGTTTTCATGAGCTTTGGGCTTGTCTCCATGGGAACAGGGGTGCCTTGTCAGTGAGCTCATCCACACAGAAGAAGGGATGCATGTGGGAACTGTGAGTGAGCGCGGCTCCTTCAGGCCAGGTCTTCCCAGAACAGACCCTGCTCTTTTGAACCTGGGGTGGGGGTAGGGGTGGCAGTGGGGGAGCCCCTCCTCCATCCTGCAGCTCTTGCCACCAGGCTGAGCTCTTTGCCACTTGGTTCTGTCCTGTTCTCAATACACTCTATCTCAAATCTGTCTTGCTTCTTTCTTCTGCGCTGTTGCTACCATGGGTTGGGGCTCCCTCTCTCCTCCCTGGTTCCAGCCTGGAAGTGGAGTGGAGCGCCTCAGCTGCTGTGTGTGCCTGGAAGTGAGGTTGTGTCCCTGCGTGCTACAGTGCCTGTAGTGGGTCTGGATTTGCTAGTGTCGGTCAAGTGCTGCCTAGGAAAGAGGACACTTTCTTCCCTTTACTCCTTTCCCGAGGCTGGCCCAGATTGCATTGAGGACAGAGGAAACACACTGCCTTATGGCCCACATTGGTTTGAAGCCCCCCTCCCCTTTTTTTAAAAGATAAGGTCTGTAGCAGAGACTGGTCTTGAACTCATGATGATCCTCCTGCCTCAGCCTTCTGAGTACTAGGACTATAATCATGAGCTTCTGTGCCTAGTTCTGTTGCTTACTCTTTTTGTTTTGTTTCTTGAGATGAGGGCTTACTGTGTAGCTACGGCTGGTCTGAAATTTGCCAGATAGACCAGGCTGGCCTTGAACTTGCAGAGATCTACCTGCTTCTGTCTCAAGGCCTAGGATGAACAGAGTGCATCAGTATGCCTAGTTCTGATATACTGGGTCTGTTTGAGTTTTTTCTTTTCTTTTCTTTTGGGGTGGAGGTGGGGAGAATTGAAGTGTCTTCCACCAGAAATTTCACTGTTCAGTCTCCAGTTCCCCCCTCTTCTTTTTCATGTAAATTGGACTGTTTCCCACATTTATCCTGCCTGTCTCTCCTGGTGGAGAAGAAAAGGCTGTGGGGTCAGTCCCTGGTTCCTGTGTGAGTTTGCATAGCCCCTGTCTGTCTCAGGCCCTGCTTCCTGCTTCCCCTGGTTCTTCCCAGTACAGTGACTGGGCTGCAGGAGGTGGCCCAGGAGTTCTGTGGTCTCTGACAGTACTGTGTTGACTGCTCAGCTTTTGTCTCTGCCCTCTCCATGCATGTCCCCACCAAGAGGCTGGGGTGACTGGCTGCTACTACCTGAATTTTCACCCATTGAATTTTCAAGGAGTTTGGAAGACCCAGTGCACTGGGCTCTTTGGTGGAAAGTGCACAGCAGGATTTCCTTCATCCTTTCTGTATTGTGCCTCCTCTGCCCCCACATGGTCAGCCCTGAGACCCTGAGACATGGCAGTGAACATGAGGTCAGACTTGGCTCACCTCCACAGCTCAGCCTGTCCCTGAACCATGCATGTCACTTCATAGTCTTGGCTAAATTTGATGACTCCTTTCACTTGTTGGATCCGGTAATCCCCTATGACCAGGAAAGGCAGAAACAAAATTTTAGAGATTTTTCAGACAGTTCTCACAGCTCCTCTAGCCTCTTCCGGTTCTGCCTTAACATTGTTGACTGGGGCCAGGTGCACACCTTTGATCTCAGCACTCAAGAGGCAGAGGCAGGTGGATCTCTGAGTTCGAGGCTAGCCTGGTCTACATAGGGAGCTCTAGGACAGCCAGGGCCACATAGAGAGACCCTGTCTAAGACAACAACAACAAAATATTTGCTGACTGACTTGGGCCATGAACTCAGGTGGCACTCATTATATAATGGGGCATATCTGAGCCCCTTTGATGGGCTTTTGGCTCTGAGACTTTGGTCTCAGCCTCCAGTCCTTCCTGTCTCACCAGGAGCAGGGACCTCCCTTGAAACTCTTCTCTATAAGCCTGTGGTATGCCTCTCACAGGTGACCTGGCTGCAAGCTGGGATGTGTCACACACAGAGAACAGCTCTCAGAGACTCTGTCTTGTATACGCACAGACAGCCCTGACCCTGGGAATAAAGGAGGGAGGGGAGACCTTGTGCTGAGCCTTAAATTGCTCCCTCAGTGAGCTTGAATACCCTAGAATGGTCTCCAGAGATCACTGTGGCATTACATCCCACCAAAAAGGTCCCCTTCTGGTTCTTCCTAATGGTCCTTTCCAGTGAAAGGGCAGAGGTTGGATTCATCTGGCAGTTGTTGTGTGATTGGAGAATATATGCCATCTACCTCTCTTTTGATTGGGAGGGACTAAATTCTCCATTGGTTGAAAGGATGACTGGCAGAAAGAATGGATCTTGTGGGTGATTACAGGCGCTGATTGGGATGAAGTCACTGGCTGGACCCAATAGCTTAGGACTTAGATGAATGGATGATTGTTAGTGAATGTGGCCTCAACTAAAAGCCCAAGTGGAACTGCTTATTTCTGGAATATGGTGAACAGCTAGATAATTTAAAGTATGTGTGTTTAGTGTGTTTAGCCTGTATTCCTAAGCCCTCCACTTTCAACCCTCTTAACATTGTTTGAGCATGGTGTAGCCTTTGGAACACACACACACACACACACACACACACACACACACACACACCAGTGAGGAGAACACTCTGGGCTTTTATTTACACCTTTTGGCTTCGTTTTCCTCCATAGTAAAATGAATGTGATAAAGCCAACTTCCTAACCAGTCTTACCTAACTGGGAGAAGTGAGAGGTGATGGGTGAGGATGAAGCATTTAGATGGATAAGTACACCAATAGGTAGGAAATGAGTTTGTCGCCATAGCCGTGTGGTGCTTTGTAACCTCAGAGATGTTCAGCACCTGGTTTCACAGAACCTATCTCACTGTCCCTGGTGCCAAGAGGTGCAAACGGGGAAATGCTGAACAGCAGTTCGGCTTCCTTTTGTGTCCCCATCTGCCAGTAGGAACTTCCTCCTGCCAGGCACCCAAGGAAAAGAAGTGAGGAGGTGATTCAAAACATAGTAAGGACTGAAATGATCCTTCCTGAGGCCCAATCTTAATTGTGGCAGTTAGCATTTTTTTAAATTACAAACTGGACTTTGTGGCACATGCCTGTAACTATTCCAGCACTCAAAAGAGGTGAAGGCAGGATCAGAAGCCCAAAGTCATCCTTAGCGACATATTGAGGGCCCAGCCTGGGCTGCATAAAACCTTCTCTTGAAAATATTTTTGTATATAAAACTATACAATTTAAGTTACATTTTAGAGTGGATAAAAAAAACTGTATGGTTCAAAACTATATAAACGTACACAGAAAATAGTAACTTAAAAAGACTAGTTCCCAACCCCCTGTGGCTGTGTACAGTGTCTTGTGTGCCTGCCAGCCCCATTCGTTAACCCTTTCCTGTGTGTCTTTCACATCTCTCTTTATGGTAGTTTCTGTTTAGCAGTTCCCTCCAAGGAACGTGCTAGCATGCTATGTCCCTTCACATGAGTTCTTTCCTCCAGACTTCGTGGACACCCCGTTATCCAGAGGAGTAAGCTGAAGGCTAGACAATCGTTTGCCTGTTCCCTCCCACCAAGTGAGGGAGCCATTCTCCAAAGCAAGCAGTGGTTGACACCAGATAGCAAAGGCTTTTTTTCAAGCTTCTGCATTGAGTTGAGCCGCCTGCGTTACTTCAGGCACTACCTGACTTTGTTGGGTGCCTTTCCTATAAACGAATGATGGACAACCATACTCGATCTTTTCCAAAACCCTGACTCTGGAAGACCTGGCACTAAACCTTCCCCTCGCCCTCTCTGCTTTCTCCCCAGGACCGTCCCGAGAGCCTGCCCACGTCCCCGCCCTGGACGCCGGGCGCTTCCCGGCCCCCCAGCAGCCTGGATGGCTGGGTGAGCCCGGGGCCCTGGGAGCTGGGTCGCGGGAGCAGCATGAGCAGTCCCCCGCCACTGCCGCCGCCGCCGCCGCCAATGTCCCCCTCGTGGAGCGAGCGCTCGGTCTCCCCGCTGCGACCCGAGGTCGAAGTGCGGCCTCCGAGCCGCCAGCTGCAGGCGCTTCTGGCGCGCAACATCATCAACGCGGCCCGGCGTAAGAGCGCCTCCCCGCGGCCAGGGGCCGCTGAGCCCCTGCGGCCCTTTTCCCCGCCGCGGGGACCGCCGCCGCCGCGCATGCGCTCTCCGCAGCCCGCCCGCCCGGCAGGCAGCTTCCGCGGAGGCGCCTTCGCCCCCATCCCGCGGAGTCCGTTGCCCGTCGGACCTTCGTCCTGCGCTAGTGCCCAGAGTCCCCAGGCCACGCCGTCCAGGCCTTTTCCCTACCGCCGCTCGCCCACAGACTCCGATGTGTCCCTCGACTCTGAGGACTCCGGGCTTAAGTCGCCTGGCATCCTTGGCTACAATATCTGTCCTCGAGGCTGGAATGGCAACCTGAGGCTCAAGCGTGGTAGTCTCTCCACCGAGGCCTCTTGCACCACCTAAAGTTAACCACCCCGGGAGGGCCAAGCCAGAGGAGGCACCAAGCTTGGGGAACCCCCGCAATGGGACCCCAAAAGGTCTGACCTCATTGGATAGCTCCAGAGAAAAGGGTCAGGGAAGGAGAGCTATGGACCTGGGGGCTGAGTAGCTAGTCACTCAAACTTGGGTTCTAGCCCTTGGCTCTGTCATTCATTTGTGTGACCCTGAGCAAGAGCCCCCTGTCTCTGACCCTCAGCTTTGGCCATGCAGTAGTCTCCAGACATCTTCCCCTCCCATCCACACACTCGTGCCTTGGGGAAGGCAGTGCGTACCCCACCCTTGGGCCTGCAGCATGCCAGGCTTCCATGCTCTTCCCTCACTCTGCTCTCCAGCAGCCTGGCAAGTGAAGTGTGTGTTGAAAAGAACCTAGGCCATGACCCATGCCCAGGCCCTGGCTTGACCACCGGCGCCTGGCACCAAGTCCTAGGCAGGAGCAGCTGTTTTCCATCCCTTCTCAGACTAGCTCTATTTTTATCTGGTGACCTTTAGAGAGATCTCCCAGGCAAGCTCAAGGTGCCCTGCTGGGCCCCTCTGGGGAGAAGGAGCTGGAAGATTTTCCCTAGGTTCTGCCATGTTGTTTTTTTCTACTCCAGCTCAGGGTGTCCAGCGTATCTCTATGGCCAGGGCAGAGCAGTATGTAAGGTGCTGAGTTCCTCGGGGCTACGGGTCTCAGAAGTCCCAGACCTCTGCCCTTCTCAGCCTGTTCATGGCAAATTTGAGTTTTTTTCAAAGCTGGGAGGAGGAGAGATGATAGCCTTTTACGACTGCCCTTGGTCTGTCCTTACCTATTTGGAAAGAGGTCCTTGTTACAGAATATGTAAGCCATGGCTAGGATGCATCGAGGGGAATCCAGTATTGGGTGGAGGTGGCTTCTGACCTCTGAGGATTCTCACCCTGAAATGAATCCCATGGTATTAGAAGGTGAAGGTGAGGGTACAGGACCATGGGGCTTGAATTCAGAGACAATGAACCTAGCTGGGAAGACAAGAGGCTATGCCAGTATGGTCCTGTTTTTCCAGCCACCAAGTAAATGTGTCTTCCCTTCAGTTTCAGGCTGTGGCCTAGTTTCCATACCACACCCAGGGGAGTGGGCACTGCTATATTCATTTTCTTTACATCTCACTCCGGTCTAGCTTATGCCTGTACCCAGTGGCCTTGAGGAGCTGGTCCCCTAAACTTCAGCGACTCTGATTCCAATCCCCAAGAATGACACTGGGAAGAATGTAGCTGAGTTTTATGGTTTTCATCATTGGCTGATGGTACCCTTGAAGTTCAGAACATCAGCTTCAGACTTCGGAACCCAGGGGTGTGGGTGTGGAGTTCAATGATGGGCAAATATATGCAGGTGAAAAGATAGCCAGGGTGTTAGAGGCGGGAGATGATGTGATCTGGGGGCAATTAGTAGATTGATCCACACATCAGGGCGATCTAGAGCCCCCGAGTAAGGCTAGGGGAAGCTAGGGTCAGAATAGAATCGTCAGGGTTGGCATGGAGTGCATTGGGATAAAGGAGAGTTTCGTAATGCCCATTGTGGGGCACCTGGCCCTACTGGGGAGATGAAAGGGTACTCAGCTCAGTTAATAATAATAAATGGACACATTTACCAAGGCCCTACCTGCTGCAGCATCCCTTGTAGCTAAAGAGTCCCAGGCTAGGAACGCTTCGCAGAGAAGAGACACTATTAGACATCTAGCTGATGATGCGGCATAGACCGGCTTCTACCTGCATTTCCTCAGAGAACCAGCAGGAGGAAGCTTTGAGAAACTGTTCCTGCTGTTCTGGCATAGTGACTGCCTTCTCCCTTATGGTCTCTTCTTACACACTAGACCTGCCTGTAACCCACCTCAAGCCTCTTATAGAATTCAGAGCAATAAATGCTTCCTTCTTTCTTCTGCCTCCTGTGTCATTTTTGCCTTTCAGGAAGCCGTTCTCTTCTTCCCAAATATATATCCATCGACAGAATATCTGAGGCACATGCTCTTGGAGTTTGGAAGTCATAAGTACAGGTGGAAAAACTTGGGACCATAGACATCCTTGGACTGAAGCCTAGGTGCTGTCATTGATTAACTAGGTGGATCTGATTAAGCCATTCCCTCCCCATGTCTTGGCTTCCCCGTCTGAGTGATGGGAGAGTTGATCTAAGTAGTGCCTTGGAGTAAGTAGTTCTGCTACAGGAATGTTGTTGTTGGAGTAGGCAGAGCCAAGCTGGGTCAGGGTCCAGTGCTCTGCTACCAATTCTTCATTGAAATCAGGATTCTAGGAGATTCCATGTGAGTTTAGGCAACTATAATGAGACCAGGGTCATCAGGGACCGAATTCCCATTGGCTCAGAGAAAGCGATTGTGTTCTTACTTCTAGGTGAGGACATCCCTTAGCCCTACCCTACAGATTCAGGCTCAGCAGAGACTGGGCTGAGCAACCCAAGGGGCAGAAAGCTGAGTTCAGAGCAGAGCTCAGGATGCTGCCCCAGGTGGGTGTCTGAAAGGCCACTGGAGCCATCCTCACTGATGGACTCAGGTGCTTGCTTTTCTGTTTCCAGGGAACTCTTAATGTGCCCACCTTCCCCAGGACTGACTTGTGTGCCCCTAACAAGTCGTAATTTCTGCTGGAGCCTGTCCTGAGTGCAGTCAATATCTGCCTGCTGGTGGCTTCATTCCCTTACCTCTTACCCAGTTCTCAGTACCTCAAACTAATTCATCCGTGATGGAATGAGCTCACCACCTGACCCCACCCCCACCTGTTCCTCTTTCCCCACACCTTCCATTTCCAGACCATCTCCAAGACATGGGTATTATCCAAGTGCCCTCAATATCCTCTCCTCCCCATCGCTTCTGTCTCCACCTTAAGCCAGCTACCCTCATCTCTCTTAGCTACCACACAGTCTCCCTGCCTCTAGTCTGGCCCCTTCAACCCTCTATGTGCACAGCAGATGTTTCTGGGAAATGTCAATCTGATCACCACTCTCTGCCAGCTTAATCTCTTCACCAGCCCTTTGCAGCACTGTTTCCTTTGAAAATCTGGCCCCTGCCCACCTGTCTGGCCTCAACTCCCAGCACCACCCTCTGCTTCTATCTCTGGCCCTACTTGCCAACCCTCCATAGTCTTTGCAAGAGATCTATCCTTCACCTGATCCCTGGCCTCTCTGTGGTGAACCCCCACAAATCCTGCATCCTCCAAGATCCAGTGCCGCCTCCTCCTCTGGGAGGTCTTCCCAGCCTGCACACCGAGCTGGCACCACACGCCCAGCTCCTTGAGCTCTTTCAGAGCAACGCTAGAGATGTAATAGCACAAAGGCTGTTTTACTGGTCCAGTCTGAGCTAGCTGAGCTCCTTGAAGACAGAGTCCTGGCATATTTGTTTTTAGCTCATGGATAGAGGCTCAGAGAATATGAGAAGATAGTGGGGAGAGGGGGAAAGGAGGGAAGGAAGGCAAGAGGGAGGAAAGGAGAGATGAAAGAAGGAGGGAGAGAGAGGGAAGAAGGAAGGAAAAGTCAAGAAAAGATATTGGTGAACAATTAATTCATTTATTCTTCCATCCACCCATACTTCATTCATGCAGCAAACATCTATTGAATTTCTACTAGACATTATTCTAGACACTAGCGGTTACCAAGCTTCAACAAATGCAGCCAATCTCCAGCATTCCCAGATGACTGAAGAGTTCTAATGTGATTGTGTGTGTAGCCAGGGGGTGCAAAGCCTTCTGTTTGCAAGGGCCTGATGCCGGAACACCTGTCTTCCCCAGAGTCCAGTGCTCTTAGCATCTGGCCCCGGCTCCTGTTGCAGCCTGAAATAAGGCTGACCCGTGGACGAGGCAAGAGTGATTCTTGTCAGCTGAAGCCAGCACTGGCTGTAGGGCACACCCTGCTCACTGATCGCTGACCAGGGAGACTGCAATAGACACTGACCATACAACTCCAGCTCCCCGACTGAGGTGTTAATCTTGAGGGTCTGACATTCCTTCCCACCTACTGTGGCCCCATCAGGTACAGGCATTATCCTCTCATCTTTGGGAGCTCTTGGGACCTAGGAGGAGTGGGCAGAGGAGATGAGGTAATTTTCAGTGCCTTGCAGGGGATCTGGAGAGTCTGGGCCTCACAGAGGCATAGGGTCTGCATTAGGAAGAAGGGAACTATAAGTTCCAGGGTCCTGGACATCAAATGGGAAGGCTGTGGTTAAAGGTGAGGGAGAGGTAATGGCTCTCTCAGTCTCCAGGATCCTTAGGCACTGCAAAGAGACAACTCCCTGACTCTGAATTAGGGGCCCTGCTGAGATCCTGTGAATGTTTATCTGGTGTCAGATCTGAGGGCTGTGGTATTCTAGTTCAGATTAGTCATAGTTGGCGCCTGTCAATTATCTTGTGACCCTAACCCTCAACTGTGTGCAGACATGCTCGGGTTTGCATTCAGTTTTAGAGGTACATGGACACCCTGAGACCCATTCCTGCCATTTAGTACAACCAGCACTGTTAAATTATAAAGGGGAAACTGAGGCACAGAGCCAGTGAATTACCTGTTCATCAGTGCAGAGAAAGTCAAGGGAGCCTATTGAACCCCTCAGCCAGTGTCCACCAGGGTCCTGTTGTGTATGGGGACACAGATGGAGCATGGGAAGACCTGGAAGCCAAAAAGAGGGGCACTGACAGGAGCAGGCAGGGATGAGGGACTCAAGGTTGGCTTTCCTTTTCTGATCCATGTTAGGGAAACTGGGTTGAGAACTCACACAGGTTTTCTGGGATTTGTGTTTGTGAATCTGCTCGAAGATTCCTGGAAAGCAAGAGAGGGATGAAGGAAGAGTAAGAGAAGACAGGTAGGGACAGCTGAGGGCTGGGGCCTTGAGGTGATGCTAGGAACTGAATTAGGACAGGTAGGCAGGGGCCAGATTTCCAAAAGGATATTGTTACAAAGGGGATGCAGAGATGGAGTTGGTAGAGTCAGGTGGTTATACTGGCATTTCCCAGAGGTAACTCTGCTGCCTTGGAGAGACAGAGGAGGATGTGATTGCCTGTATGATTGGACTAGCCTCAAGACCAGTGTGTAGACCCCTGGCCTGATTCACGATCCCCCAACCTCCCCCAGTGTCCAATTAGAGCTGTTTGGTTAACAGATGACAATTGTGCCTTCCCCACCCCTGAAGCCCTAGGCATGGAGGCAGGACCCTAAAGAGAAATCCTTAAAGAGAGTGATTTCCCAGTAAACTGGCCTCTGATTTGTGTGGCTTCCTGGGTCCAGTCTCCTCCTTCCTATAGAGTCCTCAAATGTCCTTCAATTCCTCTAGCCTTTGCTTGTGATTATGATCAACTCAGGGCTGGGGCTGGGTAACAAGGACTTAGAGGGGGGTTGAGGAAGAAAAGGAGGCTTCCTGGAGCCATTTGTGGGAGTTTCTCCCCTGCAGGATGATCCCCAAGGAGCAGAAGGAGCCAGTGATGGCTGTCACGGGAGATCTTGCTGAACCAGGTAAGGTGGACCCAGCCCTCTGCATTCCACAAACTCCTCTTGATCTCAGGGTATGGCCATTCAGGCCTTCTGGCCCCAGGGCTGGCAAGCAAGTGAGGGTTCCACAGCAGTCTCTAGACATGTCTGTGGAATATGGCACTGGGCTAGGGTCCTTTCTGAGGCTTCTGTTGGAGCTTATCCTTCTCCGCTACACCTGAGTACCCAGACTGTTCCTTGGCTCCAAGACCACCCTGTTCCCAGCCCCCTCAAAGGCCAAACATCTCCAAGGACTCCCTCTGGTTTCAGATTCAGCCCAGCGTGGGTCTCACTGAGGCCTGGGAGCTGGGCTTCCCTGGGAGCAGGGCAGGTAGCCCAGCTCCATTTCTGGGGATAGGAGTGTATGTGTGTGTTGGGGCACGCGGGGACTGGAGGGAAGGTGGCTCAGCTGGCCTCAAACCATTTTACCGAAATAAGGCTTACTTTCATGAACAATTTACCCAAAATCCACACTTGGCAATTTTATAAGGCTCCTTTGAGAACTCCCTTTATAATCTTGGAGTTTATTAGCGTATTTTAAATATTCCAAAAATTAATTCAACTAAGTTGGGAGTTTCAAGCCTTCATGTGACCTCAATGGCTCTGTGTTGGCAGTTAAAATCCAGACCCGAAGCATTGTCTCCTGGGACTATGGTTTGGTGCGGTTGGGGTACGGCCCACACGGTTGTCTTCTGCCCAGGTGACTGGCATGGATGGCAACAGAGACACTCTGGTGATTGCTTCTGAGCTCCTTTGCTGCTCAGTCTTGGTCAGAGACTAACAGACTCGACAATTGTGTTGTGTTGTGTTGTTGTTGTTGCCTTAAGCTTTTCTCTTTGGCACCTTTGGGGTCTCACTACCCAGCTCCCAAATAATCACACAGGGAGACTTTTTCTTACCTATGAATGCCTAGTCTTAGCTTGGCTTATTCTATTTCTAGCCAGCTTTTCTTTTCTTTTCTTTTTGTTTTTCGAGACAGGGTTTCTCTGTGGCTTTGGAGGCTGTCCTGGAACTAGCTCTTGTAGACCAAGCTGGTCTCGAACTCACAGAGATCCACCTGCCTCTAGCTCCCAAGTGCTGGGATTAAAGGCATGCGCCACCAACGCCTGGCTAGCCAGCTTTTCTTAACTTAAATTATCCCATCTCCCATCTACCTTTTGCCTCTGGGCATTTACCTTTCTCTATTTCTGTATATCTTTTCTTTCCTTCTTGTTCCGTGACTGGCTGTGTAGCTGTCCCCTTCTTTTCATCAATCTTTGATGTCCTCTTCCCAGATTTCTCCTATTTATCTCTGCCTGCCACGCTTGCCTATCATTTCTCCTGCCTAGCTATTGGCCGTTCAGCTCTTAATTAGACCAATCAAGTGTTTTAGACAGGCACAGTAACACAGCTCACAGAATTAAAGAAATGCAACATAAAAGAATGCAACATATCTTTGCATCATTAAACAAATGTACCACAGCACAAAGACATGTAACACAACTTTAACTAATATTCTACAACAGTGTTGCTTAAAATTTATTTTTAGAAATAATTTTTGGGGATAGGGTCCTGTAAATCTCAGGGTGGTCTCAAATTTGCTATATAGCTGACAATGACCTTTGAGAGTGCAATGTGGTGGGGGGTGGGCAGGAGCAGGTGGATGAGTGTGTGTGTGTGTGTGTGTGTGTGTGTGTGTGTGAGAGAGAGAGAGAGAGAGAGAGAGAGAGAGAGCGAGCGAGAGAGAGAGAGAGAGAGAGAGAGAGAGAGAGAGAGAGAGAGAGACTTCCTTCAGCAGGCCTTATCTCAAGTTTTCATAACCTTCATAAACAGTGCTACCAACTAGGGATCAAATATTTAAACAGTGAACTTATGGGGGACATTTTCCATCAAACTGTCACAGACACTAGTGACATTTTAAAGTTAAAAGTAGCTACTGAAAAGCAATAGTGGTCACTGGGCAGTAGTGTCATACATCTTTAATCTCGGCACTTGGGAGGCAGAGGAAGACAGATTTCTGAGTTCAAGGCCAGTAAGGTTTACAAAGTGAGTTCCAAGATAGTCAGGGCTACATAAGGAAACTCTGTTTCAAAATCTACCCCCCACACAAAAAAAATATCAATCAAATCACTTACCATCATTTCTGGGTGCTATGGGATAGACACTGTGTTAGAAGCTTTTATGCACTAAGCCACCTGAGCTTCACAACAGCACTAAGTTACATACTATCATCCTGATTCTGCAGCCCAGAAACAAGGCTCAGAGGGCCCATGTTGTCCTGATTGGTAGGTATCAAAGTTGGGATTTGACTGTTGGTCTCTCTGTCCCCAGATCTACTGCTTCTATTGTGGTTTTGTAAATAACACATCCAATTAAATTATCTGGACAAGTGGCCAGAGAGATGGCTTAATGGTTACAAGCACTGGTGGCTCTTCCGGAGGACTGGGGTTCAGTTTCCAGAATTCATGAGGTGGCTCACAACTATTTATAACTTCTAGGGGTTCTGCCTTCCTCTTCTGACCTCTGTGTGTATTGTATACATGTGGTGCACCGACAAACATTCAGGCAAAATATCCAAACACAAAATAATTGTTTCTGAAAAATTTAAACAAAATGCATGAGAGGCTTTGAAAGTTCTTCATAATGAAACAATTTGAATACGATAACCATTGTCAGCATACTGCTGTAGATTCCTCTGCTCAAAATTTTTATATGAATGCATGTGCATGGATCATGTTCTCCAGCTGGCCTTCTTTTTCCCTTAGCAGCACACTACAGGTTTCTTTCCAACTTGGCATGATTTATCTTGCCGCTTCCTTAGCATATCATTGTTTGCAACATGTCATATTTATCCAACAAATTCATGATGGTGGTCCAAAGCTTGCCTTAGGTGGGATCCTTGAAAGAAGAGTCTGGGTGCTCTTGTACAAAGGATATAGAGTAGCTGTAGACTGACTCCTTGTTGACAGTGACAATAGGGACAGTAGGGATTGTTCAGTGGGTACAAAGTATTGCCATGCAAGCATGGAGACCTGAGTTCCAATCCCTGACACCCATTTAAAATTCACTGAGCATGGCTGCAGGTACCTGTAACCTCAGCCTAAGGAAGCAGAGACAGGAGGGGCCATGCAGCATCGGGAGGCAGAGATGGGAGGGTCTTCCCCTGAAGAACATGTCACCTCCATCTCCAATTCCTACAACCAGAGGAAAAGTAACATTCCCTATTTATCACAAAATATTAGCACATTGAACAGAATCATCAGTAATGATTTAGTGTCATCTAAGAACTAGTCTGTATTCAGATTTTGTTTTGTTTTGTTTTTCAAGACAGGGTTTCTCTGTGTAGCTTTGGAGCCTGTCCTGGAACTAGCTCTTGTAGACCAGGCTGGTCTTGAACTCACAGAGATCTGTTTGCCTCTGCCTCCTGAGTGCTGGGATTAAAGGTGTGTGCCACTACAGCTGGGCTGTATTCAGATTTCTTCCATTTAATTGTTTTTTAAAGTTTTCAAGATTCAGTGGTGGCACATGCCTTTAATCCCAGCATTTGGGAGGTAGAGGCAGCAGAATTCTGAGTTTGAGTCCAGTGTTATAGATTGAGTTTCAGGACAGCCAAGGCTACACAGAGAAACCCTGTCTCAAAAATTTTTTAAAAGACTTATTTATTTGTATTTTATGTGTATGGGTGTTTTTGCCTACATGTATGTATAGCACATTAGTGCAGTTCTTGCATGGCCAGAAGAAGGTGTTAAATGCCTCCACCACCCACCTAGGAACTGGAATTACAGACAGTTGTGAGCTGCCTTCAGGGTGTGGGAATTGAACCTAGGTCCTCAGAAGAGCAGCTAGTGTTCTTAAATGCTGAGTCATCTCTCCAGTCCCCCACATAAATCAAGATAATGTCCCATAGATTTTCCTACAGGCTAATCTGATGTAGCTTTAACCAGGATCCAAGAGAGGTTCATG
This sequence comes from Cricetulus griseus, assembly GCF_003668045.3. Lineage (NCBI taxonomy): Eukaryota > Metazoa > Chordata > Mammalia > Rodentia > Cricetidae > Cricetulus > Cricetulus griseus. The sequence goes on from NC_048595.1 coordinate 178,504,181, forward strand.
GTTCTTATGTGGTTTCGATGTCTCTTAAATATCATGCAATCTAAAACAGTCCTTCTCCTTTTCTTTCTTTTTCATGTCCTTCTCTTGTTTGAAGAAACTAGACAGCTGATCTCTATAGTCTTCTTCCTTTGAACACCAGCATTAGACTCTCAAGTCCCTCCTTGGCATTTCTACTTGAATATTTATAAGACTCCTCAGACGGAAAAGGCACCTTTGCTGTTGCTCCTGTTATTTGTTTGTCTTACAGTGTAGCCCAGCCTGCCTTGGACACAGTCCTTTTTCATTAGTCTCTAAGAATATTCCCAAGTTTCTGGATAATTGAGAGTCTGAGTAAAACTAGATAAAGCAAAAATTTTGTCTGAGCTTACTTTCTGCTGCTGTGACAAAGACACTTTGACCAAAAACTTGGGGAGAGAAGGGTTGGTTTGTTTCTATGTCTTGATCACAGTCCATCATGGAGGGAAATCAGGGCAGGAACTAAATCAGGGCAGGAGCGTGGAGGCAGGAACTGAAGTGGAGACACACGAAGGAATGCCATTGACTGGCTTGCTCTCCATGCCTGGCTCAGACTGCTTTCTTATACCAACCAGGATCACCTGTCCAGGGTTGGGATCACCCACAGTGGGCTGGGCCCTCTCACATAAACCAAGATAATGTCCCATAGATTTTCCTACAGGCTAATCTGATGTAGAAATTTTCTCAGTTAAGGTTCCCTCTTCCGAGATGATCCCATTTTGTGACAGGTTGACAAAATGATCCAGGAACAAAAACATAGTCCCTTGGGAAAAGGGAACTCTTCGATAAATCACATCACAAGGCATTTTTGCTATGATTTCACTACATCTTATATAAATATATAGTGATGGAAAGGGTAGGAAAGGGTGCACATCTCTGGGTGGGAGAGAATGACAATTTTCTTCTTATATCTATACTTTATAACTCTCTTGAACACATATGCTGTTTTACTAATGTTAGAAGACAATTTTTTAAAATTGAAAAGACAAAGTTGGACTTGCTGGCATGTATTTGTAATGTTGACACTCAAGAGATGGCATTCAAGGTCATCCTCAGCTAAATAGCACGTTTGAAGCCAGCCTGGGCTATGTGAGACCCTGTCTCAAAACCCAAAAACAAATATAAATAAGTAAGCAAAATTTAAAGAATGTGTCTCAAGTCAAACTCCTCATCTTTCCCCCAACCATCTCCTCCTTCATCTCCCCCATCTTGGTGAATGGCTGCTCCACCCTCCCAGTGGCTCTGATCATGTGTCTTCCCTTTCTCATACTATCCCTTATTGTGGCTTCCCTTCAACAATGACAACAAAACAAAACAAAAACCCTAGAGTCTGATCTGTTCTCTTTACCAATATAGGCAAAGAGGTGCAAAGGAAATTCATGGAGTAAGTATAAGTGGCCAAGAACATCTGAAACAGCATCCCAAAGAACGATGATGCCTAGTGCTGGCGAGTGTGAGACTCGGTGCTGCCCAGGGGTGGTGGCAGGGCTGCCTTGAGGTCAGATAGTAAGAGCCCCCTCTGACCTCTCCTACAGTCCCTTCGCTGGACCTGGGGAAGAAATTGAGTGTGCCTCAGGATCTGATGATAGAGGAGCTGTCTCTCCGCAACAACCCGGGATCCCTCCTCTTTCAGAAGAGGCAGCGCCGGGTGCAGAAGTTTACCTTTGAGCTTTCAGAAAGTTTGCAGGCTGTGAGTAAGCCATCATGTGCTCTTGGGGAAATCAAGGCCAAGAAGGAGCCAGTGGTTAGTGTAAAGTCAGTGAGCCAGACTGAAGACCTTTGTGGATGGAGGAGAGTCGGTGGAGCGGGGTGTCCTGCATGCCCTCAAGAGATTATGCTCTGGGCTGTTTACATCATGTCAGATGCAGTTCACATGTCACTTGGTCTTAGGTAGGAAGTGTAGAAGTAGAAGGCCATAGAAGAACTGGCTGTCAGAGACAAAGTTAAGAATGGGGGCATGGTGTTACTCAGTTGGTTGAAAGCTTGCCTGGCATGCAAGAAGCCCTGGGTTCCATCCCAGCAACACACAAAATCAGTGTGGTGCTGTGCTATGCACTTGTAATCCTAGCATCTGGGAGGTGGAAGCAGGGGGATCAGGGTTTCAAGGTTGTCCTTGGCTACAGAGCAAGTTCAAACCCAGCTTGGGCTACATAAATAATCCTGCCTCAAAATACAACAAAATAATGGTTTGCTGGTGGCAAGTAATTTTGGAAAATACTAACAAAGCCCAGGGCATTTCTCCCTTTTCCACTCAATTTCTGGACCTTACTGGAGTGGGGGAAGAAATGGGAGGAGAGAGATGGCAAAAGGGCCACCTTTGCCAGGTGCTTGAGACAGTGCTTGGATATGTATGAGGTGGATATGTCACCATTATCATACCATCAGTATACCACCACCACCCCACCCCTCCACCCCATCCGACCCATCATTGCCATCACCACCAGCAACAACCCCGCCCAAACCAACCACCACCACCATCCTCAGAAGGGAACTGAGGATCAAGAAGTGTCTTATTCTGAATAGTTTTATAGTAGCAATGAGTGCTACTGATATTTCTCCATCACAGGTATTGGATCATCCCTGTGAACCATCTACATTCCCAGGTTGCCTGGTCCCCTACATTCTCGCTCTACATCCCTTAGGTGGTGGTGGTGAAATCCTGGCCTCTTGCTTCTCTGAGCGTCCCTGCCCGTTTATTTTCCTCCACAGCTCCTGGCGGGAAGTGTCCGAGGGAAAGGGACTGGCAGAGCGGCACAGGAGAAGGTGAGGAGAGACCCCTTCTACCAGGGACAGCTACGGGCCTGCTAAGGAACGGCTGGCCATTGTCTCTGAGTGCTCGCTCCTGTGCTCAGATTCCCAATGGCCCGGAGGAACAGAACCATGGCTCCGAGCTTCACGTGTTCCAGGGGGCGCCGGGGGACCCCAGGATTGCCCACCCGGGAGTGGCTGGGGCTGAGTCGGCCCGTAGTCCAAGCGCCCTGGCACCAGGTGAGCTGCCGCCCTGTGTCCTGGGGCACAGATGGCTCAAAGAGTCGCAGCAAGTGCCTCAGGTTTGTCACACAGCGAATCCGTGTCTCAGCGTAGGCTGGAACCCCATGCTGCAGACGTCCTGGGATCGGGAGTCTGTATTGTGCTCATGTGCTCCCCTACTTCCGCTGACTCCCCCTCCCCCGACCATTCTCGTCCGCCCGCGGGGTGGGAGTGGGAGTGGGAGTGGGAGTGTGATGGTAGAGCCCAGGCAGTGCCTGTCACCAGCACCACTCCACCCCCAGGCTATGCTGAACCGTTGAAGGGCATCCCGCCGGAGAAGTTCAACCACACCGCCATCCCCAAAGGCTACCGTTGCCCGTGGCAGGAGTTCATCAGCTACCGAGACTACCCGAGTGGCAGCGGAAGTCGCACCCCCATTCTCCGCGACTATCGCAACTTCAACAAGTAATACCAGGCTGCGTGGGAGGCACAGGGTGGGGAGGCCTGCGTATTTTCTGCTTACTAGCTGTAGCCCCAGCACTTCGTAGATGTTTACCGAGATCTTGCTAGAGTGGTGCCTAGCTCCTGTTTGGTGTTCATTACGTGTGTGTGTGGGTGGGTGGGGGGACTGAACATGCCACACCTCCATTCTCATTCTACAATGGAAGAGATCACGCTCAGGCGTATGAGCACCCTGCTCAGTCACAGACTCCGGAGGAATGGGCAGCACTGGACTTCAAGTCCCAGAAGTCTGTGTTTCTTTGCTCTCCATTCAGCTCTGGAGGACATCTGAACTCTGTCCTTTGGGAATACCTCCAGAGCTCACAGTTTCTGGGCTCACCCTGCTTTTTCTTTCAGCACTAATATGAAAAAGGCCTGGAAGGTGGATCAAAGGCTGTGGGAAGCAGGGAAATAGCACCAGAGTTGGGGCTGCTGAAGAAGTGGGTGGCCCATACTGGTTTAGTGCATGGCCTCAATGCAGTCTTCAATGCAGACGCCAGACATGGCTGTGTGGCCTTGGGCAAATAACGTCTCTGCACCTCTGTTGTTATCCTGTAAAATATAGCATTCCCAAATACATAAGGCTGCTATGGAGACCATGTGAGAAGTCCTAGAAGTTTCTGTTGGACAAAAAGCTGGCTGCTTCTAGGGCTGCTACTGTGATTGCTGCTTATAGACAGAAATGATGGGGGAAAGTGGATGGGCAAATGGAGTAGAAATTGGGGGTAGCTCTGCTCTGGGGACCTGGAAACAGAGCCCGAGTCACAGATGGAGGCAAATCTGCTGTAGTTGTCTTTTTTTTCTTGAGGATGTTTCTGAACATGTTCCTCTGGTTTGGGCTACAGTAAATGAGAACAAGGAGGGTTCAGAGAGGAAGCTGCCAGTCAGCCCTCTCAGTACCTGCTGAGACCACACATGAAGATTGTCTGAGAGGCAGGCACTGTGTGGGAGGGTCTGGCCAGGCCCTAAGAGAAAGGATGGAAGGATGGGGTCCTTGAAAATACACAGTAGAGAGAGACTTAACTGCTCTAAACAGCTGACTGGGCAAGGAGGACTGGGCAGAAGAGTCTGTGAGAGCCGTTCTAAACCAGGCTGAATTGCTGTCCTCACCTGCTGCCTGACCACTTACTCAACTCCACAGCAGGCTCAGTCTTGGCAGCTGGCTTCCTGACTGGCTGACTTGGAGGCATGCCTCACTCCTTTGTCTCAGAATGGCAGCTGAGGTACACTTCTGGCAGCAGGAGGGTCCTAGGGAGGCCCCTTCTGGGACAGAAGGAGCAACTGAGGTGGCAGAGGACAAGCAGGGCCCAGCTAGGACTCTGGACTCCCAGTCATGGCTTGAGGTCTGCTGGGCTCAGACACTGGCCAGCCTGGCCCAGAAGGGTTTAGCTGTTACTGGAAAGCTGGGGTAACCCAGCAGTAGCACTGCCCTGGCAGGATCCCAGACCCTGACCGAGGTTTGCGATTCCACCCAGAGGCAAACACCTTTCCACTAGTCCCCACTGCAGGGGAACTACAGGAATACTGCTGTTTTTTGTTTTTTGTTTTTGAGACAGGGTTTCTCTATGTAGCCCTGGCTGTGCTGAAACTTGCCCTGTAGAGATGCTGGCCTCAAACCCATAGAGATGTGCTTGTCTCTGTCTCCCAAATGCTGGGATTAAAGGTGTGAACCACCACTGCCTGGCATGCATTTCTTTTCTTTTCTTTCTTTCTTTCTTTCATTCTTTCTTTCTCTTCCTTTTTTTTAAAGATTTATTTATTTATTTATTATGTGTACAATGCTGTGCCTGCATGTATGCTTGCACACCAGAAGAGGGCACCAGATCTCATCACAGATGGTTGTGAGCCACTATGTGGTTGCTGGGAATTGAACTCAGGACCTTTGGAAGAGTAGCCAGTGTTCTTAGCCTCTGAGCCATCTCTCAGCTCTTCTGGCATTTCTTCCTTCCTTCCTTCCTTCCTTCCTTCCTTCCTTCCTTCCTTCCTTCCTTCCTTCCTTTTTCTTTTAAGATTTATTTATTTATTATATGTACAATGTTTTGCCTGCATGTATAGCCTGAAGGCCAGAAGAGGGCACCAGATCTCATTATAGATGCTTGTGAGCCACCATGTGGTTGCTGGGAATTGAACTCAGGACCTCTGGAAGAGCAGCCAATGCTCGTAACCTCTGAGCCATCTCTCCAGCCCAGCATGCATTTCTTAAAGAGGACTGTGGATGCAACTGAGGAATCAAGCACTTGCCTAGCATGCATGAGGCCCCATGTTCAATGCCGAGCACTGCTCTTTTCCAGAAAAAGGCTTAAAAATTGCACACAGCCTTAGTCAACTGTGAATGAAAAAAAGAAAAAAAGGGAAGGAAAGAACACAAGTGCCCCTAGGTATAGGGGGAAAGTTTATTGTAGACATGTGGGAGAACATAGCCAGAGGCAGGGACATCTGGGAGAGTCCAGAGTGGACATGACCCTGAAGCAAAGACAGAATCTCTTTGTTGGCCACTCTCGGATCCCTGTTTCCTTTGCTTCCTTTGTTTCCTGTGGTAACACAGTTCTCAGGATGCCCTATGGTCCCAGAACATTTGTACTGGCCACAGCTTAGCAGAGGGTACACATTGCTGTGTGTATGAATACTTGGCTTCATTTTGTAGCTTGTCTTTTTTCACTCAGCTTTGTGTGTTTGAAACCCACCACTCTCATACAGACAATTCGCTCTTCCTTGAGTTTCTGTGTGTCTCTGGCTCGCTCACCCCTACACTAGAGGGTGTGGGGCTACTTCCTGCTTGTTAATGCCCTGCTGTCTGCTTCTTCACACAAGCACGCAGGAGCCTCCCCCAGCCATATGCCTAGAAACAGAGTTGCTGGGTGACGGTTTACACATTTTCAGGTTAAAAACGATTCTGCTAATTTGTCCTCTGAGGTAAAGGCAGGGAGTTGCCCACAAACCAAAGCAGCAGATGATGCGTGGAGCTTTGTCCCCGCCTCATTAACTGTCTTGGTGGCCTTATGTGGGGGAGAAGGGTTGGGCTCTGCTTGTCACTTGCATTTTGCTCATTCTTGTGGCTCCTCAATGTTCTCTGTCTTCTGGGTTGTGGGTATTTTGTTGTAAGGGCAAGTGAGAAAGAAATCCACCTTCCAGTGTTGTTCTTTTCTGGCACTGACTGGAGGGAGCCTAGAACTTACCCTAGGCCACCTCTGACTACAGACCTCCCTTTTACTTCAACAGGGAATGGATTTAGAAAAGGTGGGACTAAGGACCACTAATGGTAGTATAGATCTTTGCTGCCTAGAAGGGGAAACAGGCCTCACGTGTGCATGTACGTTACCCCTCCTTCACACAGGCCATCTCTCCTGTTTCTTTTCCAGGACCCCAGTGCCATTCGGAGGACCCTATGTCGGGGAGACCATTTTCCAAGCAGGCACCCCCTTTGTCCCAGAGCCCTTCAGTGGCTTGGAACTTCTCCGCCTCAGACCCAGTTTCAACAGAGTTGCTCAGGGCTGGGTGCGGAAGCTCCCTGAATCTGAGGAGCTGTAGCCTCAACCTGAAGCTCCAGTTTCTGGGCTCCGGGCTCAAGAAACATGTTTGTCTCTACTCTGCTTATTTGCTTTTCCTTCTTCTTTCTTTTCTTCTCCCTCCCCTTCCTCTCTCTGAGACAGGATCTTGCCTACAGGCTGATCGCCCTGGAACTTAGTATTAGTCCAGGCTGGTCTTGCCTCAGCTTCCCAAAAAACAGGGTTACAAAGTGAGCATGCCAGGCTGACTTCATTCACACACTTAACATTACTAAGTTCAAAGGTCACTGGGTTCATTGGTCCTCAAAGCAGATATGCATCAAACATTGGAACTAATTTGGATTTGGGACTTGTTCTAGGCTCACAGCCTCAGATCGGCCTGTGATAGGCGTTAGTATCAAGTACTCCAGGTGGCTTGTGTAAGTTGCCTACCGTATATGTGTGTCTCTAGGAAGCTATACCCCTGCCTGGATCTGTCTGGTTCCAGCAGCTGTCACTCACTTGACGACATGCTCAGTAGTAGTCCATATGTGTGGATTGTTCTGATCATTAGGGAAGGAGTAACTTGGGAATGCAGCTGTTTGTAGAATGTTTGCCTAATGTGGCTAACATGCACAAAAGCCCTGGGTTTGATTCCTAGTACCATGTAAACCAGGCATAGTGGATATGTCTAAAAGCCCAGCACTTGGGAGATAGGGGCAGAAGAACTGAAATTCTGAAGTCATCCTTGACTAACAATGAATTTAAGGCCAGCCTGGGCTACATAAGACTCTATCTTCAAAATAAAAGAAAAAAAGTTGTAACTCAGGCTGGCTATGAACCATAGCTGAGGACGACCTTGAACTCCTGATGCTTCTGCCTCCCTCTTCCAAGTGCTGATTAACAGATGTGCACCCCATGACTTCCCACTTGCTGAGACACAGCTGGTTCTCCTCTGCTCATGTTCTCAGTGTTTCTGAAACATGGGCTCTATGCTAGACAGTGCCAGCCAACATCTCAGGGGAAATGACAGGGAAGAGATTTGTAAGGCAGTTGAATTCTGACAGCCGAGAGCAAAATGACATGGAACAGGAGAACCCTGGATGGGTAGGTGGCACTTCAGAACCCTGTGAGGGTGGGTGGGATTTCAGAAACTTCCAGACTTGAACCAGACCTGAGAGAAGGAATGGGAGCCCATCAAGGAAAGGAGTGACAGGGCATTTTTGGCATGTGTTGAGATGGGAATTGAAGAGTGAGGTGTTTTGGCAAGGGGAGAGGCTGTGGTCGAGTGAGACAGCGGTTCTACTGGGTAAAGGAGGAAGAGGTTAGTGATGGCCTCATTTGTTTCTGTGTGGGCCCAGAATAGCTGGAGATCAGGAAGTCTACAAGGGGCAAGGCCTGGAGCAGGAGGGGAGAAAAGGGCGTCAACTTGAGACACTCTTTACAGAACAGGTACAAAACAGAACACTTACACCTTCCCATGCTCCATTCCGAAAAGATTCAAGTGACGAGGATGCCACTGCTGACTGTCACATGTGACAGTGTCTTGGTGGTTCTCTCCATACTCTCTCTTCTGTATATGTGGATATCCATCTCTAAAAGGAAATTAGTTGTCCGGACTGGAGTCAGGGTGGAAGAATCAAGAGTCCATCAAGGACTTCTACCAAATAGAGAACCATTTCACTGGCTGGCTGAGTCGATGCCTACTCATTCTGGAATCGTGGAGCAGTGCTCTATCTTGTGGGGACCAGAGGCACCCTACTAGATAGGATTTGGTTTACTCTGAGTGGTGTGAACTTAGGGAAGGCATTTCACAGAGCCTCTGCTTCTCTACTTGTAAGGCAAAGGACAAGTATAGGTCTTCAGCAGGGCTTGGGAGCACAATACAGGACAGTCACAGAGGCCCCAACCCTTCCTGTTAGATCTGCAGTTGATGCCATTTATAAAGCAGGCTGTGAGGATGCAGGATTCCTGGTCAGTGTGAAGCTAATGTAAGGGTTCCCTTTGATAGGAATCCCTAGCCAGGCTGGATGACACAGAGGCTGTATTTTTCTTTTGCTCTGTGGAGTTTTGCTCCCCTTCCTGGTTTCAGGGAACCAGTAGCCTGAATCTTGGGATTCCTGGCAGTTGATGTTTCTCTTGGATTTGGGACTGTCATCGAAAGCCAAGTTTCTATAATCTATAGACCAACACCATCTGGAAAGTAGGAGTTGGCTTGTTTGTGAAGCTCTTGGGAAGGAAATGTACTGACAGTGCAGAAGAGATCCTGGGAGGGTGGGGTTCTATACCCTAAAGTAGGTCCTCATCCCTCCTTCTCATGTGATTTTTGCTGTTTAATAAAATATGACCATTGTCTGTCCAGCATGGCCTCTCCAGTGCACACCCATTTACCTTCCTACCCCTGTACCCTGTATTCTGCTCCATTCCAGCAGACCACAAGTAAACCATTGGTCTTTAATGGAACCATACTATGTGTGCTGTTAGTTATTCAACAAGGATATTTTGGATCCTGAAAATGCAAATAAACATTTCATGTAATTTGGGAACCTAGCAAGTCCTTCATACAAATCTCTAATTTTGTCTCCTTTTCTTAACATAAAGTACCAAGACTAGCCAACAAAATATAGAGAAACCTGATGGATAAAGTTAGCAGCAATGATCATGAACTAGTTAGATGTAGCACATGGGCATCTTTCAGAAGCATAGTGATGAGCAAGGCAAGTCAAACAAACACCTGTATGGTTACTACTCACAGAAACAACATAAAATAGTGGTGTCTCTGGAGGGAAGGGTTTGTGGATGTGAGTGATTAGATCACAAATATTTCTGGGATGACTGGAGGTTCTCTACTTCTAGACCTGGCTGACTGCTACACAGATGTCTATTAAAATAGTTTAAGTTGGTTGTTCATCTGTGTCTTATGCACTTTTCTGCATACATTCCATTACGAAGATCCCTTCTTTAAAGTTACTTTCAGTCCCCAGAGACAACAAAAATTTGAGAAGTTAAATACATATTACAGATAAATCCATTACGTTACACATGAAAAACAACAAGCTCCCATGTGTATTCCAGAGGTAAAAAAGATGGAAAGTATGAGAAAAGATACACAGAATGAAATGCAGCTCAGAACTAGCAACACTTTGTAGCAGCAATGGCAAACAAGCCATGCGTTGGTTCATCTGAGCCTGGCTGCAGAGGGAGCACACAGAACCTGGGCAGACACTTCTGGCCTGTGACAGGTGCCTGTGACGGTTTCCAGAGAAGCCTCAGGTGCAGGTCAGTGAGCTAAGAGAAGACCTTTCTGTAGTGTGGATGACACTGTCCAACTAGCTGGGGATCTGGGTGACTGGAAAAGGGGGAAACCACTTAATCCCTGATTTCCAAGTTCTGAAGTACAGATTTTAGCTAAAAAATGGCATCAGACGCACTTTGGTTTTGCTGTTTCTTTTACAATGGCTTGTGTAAGAACAACACTTAAAATGACCATTTATTAAAAGTCACAGACAAGACTATAAATTTTTTTTTTTTTTTTTAAAGACAGGGTCTCAGTATGTCTTGGAATTCACTATGTAGCCCTGGCTGGCCTCAAACTCATAAGAAATCTGCTTGCTTCTGTCTCTTGAGTGCTGAGATTAAAGGTGCGCACCACTATATTCAGCTTTCTGTCTGTTCTTATTTCAACCCTATTACCAACTTTTTAGTATTAAAAAGGCTGGGTACTGGCCGGGCGGTGGTGGCAGCTGTGTTCATAGCAGCTTGTTTTGGGCCCACTGATCCTCTGACACATGTGGGGAAGCATAGCTGTGTTCTCTGACTGCCCACATCCGAACACATTCAGCTACCATGGAAACTACAAAGCAAGGAAAAGTATACGTATCCCAGGATTCATTTACTGGGATTTTAGAGCGCCCTTTCTTCCTCAGAGCTCCTGAGTGGTGATGTTGTGCTAGGGGCTGCTGTGTTTTCCAGCATGAGCTCCCATCCTCTGAGGGTCCTGAGAAGGGTAGTGGATTGGTCCTGGAGCTCTCATGAAAGGAGGTGGCGGTCCCATTGGGTGGAACATATGTGGTCCAAAACCTGATGTGGAAGAGAAAAAATTAGGCTTTCAGTTCCCTTGACAACCTTTCAAACCTCTGAATCTTTCTAAGATCAAACCCACCTACACATACATCAAGGATGACATAATGTTAAGTAAATGTCAGTGCACAAGACCTGCTTAGGAATATCTATCTATATCCCTTGGTTTTTCCCCTCAGCTCAAAAAACTTCAGACTCACGAACCTGTTAGTATGTCACCTGACTGCCAGCTACTAATCAAACACAGCAAATCCTACCAGACAGGAGTCAATCAGGATGTGGGAGACCAGAAAAAAACCAGGCCCTTGTCAAGATCCTTTCTGTCATTAGCCTCAATGGCTGATTCCAGAATGGAAATGACTTTCTTCAAACATATGGGCTCACCATCAAAAGAACACTAGCCACCCACTATTTCCTATATTGTTCACACTGTCATGGACATTCATATGGGGTGCTACCACTTGAACTCTTTATTAGTGGCTACTGACATGAAAAAGAATAAGAGCCGAAATGTAACTCGATTCCATGACCAAAACTCCATGTCATTCATATGACAAGTCTCTTTGTAGCAAGTTTTCTGGCGAAAGCAGTGGTTTACTGATTCCCATCCTGATATAATGCCCACATCCTGCTGTGGACAGGTAACAGTTAGGACAAAATTTACAATGAGAAACAGACTGGTGGCAGATGCCTGCAGTAATTCCTATCCTATGATAGCTATGCTCAGACTTACAGAGTGGTGCCTTTCCTCTCCTACTCCAGAAGAAGAGGAAAACATCAGGACTCTCCACCTATCAGCTTTGCCCAGAGCTGCCTCAGATTCAACTCAGGTGCAGGACTTTTACAAGGCCTTCTCTGGGCCAGGAAGGAAGAAGGCAATTACCTGGGGGTGGAGGTGGGGCGATCCCAGGGGGTGGGGGCAGGGCAATGTTCACCACTGCTGGAGGGCCACTTGGGGGCAGGTTGAAGTAGTTGGCAGATGCCTCCTCTTCTGCAGCAGGAGGAGGAGGTAGAGCTGGAGAGGAAAAAGACACTTAGAAGGGAAGACAATCAATACCGTATTTCCACCGATTATATCCTGGGTTTGTTGCACAGCTGACAGAGTCTGGCCTCTTCTAACTGAGAAACCCCAGCCGACTGGAGTTTCTATCAGCAAGAAGTTTGCACTTACCCCCAGGAAGTCCTGGTACAGGCTCTAGCTTGATCCCAGAGTCTGTGGTTCCATCCTTCTCCTTTTCTTTGCCTCTGGCTGCTTGGGATCTGGAGACATACATGCACAGGAGATCAGCACCCTGTATGGTCTTCTTTAACACCACTGCTTAACTCACTCCCCAGTAAAATCGAGTTCCACCACTCCTTCCCCTTTTAGCAAACATTCTTTTCCCAGAGATGACAAAGTGTAAAGTGGTTGAAAGCAAGGTTTTTTGAAGGTGGAAATATCTGGGTTCAAAACTGTCATTGGCCAGACAAGGTGGCCCACACCTTTAATCCCAGCATTTAGGAGATAGAAGGCAGATTTTTATGAGTTCCAAGACAGCCTGGTCTAGTGAGTTCCAGAACAGCCAGGGCTACATAGAGAAACATTGTCTCAAAAAACCCAAACCAAAACCACTGTCACTGCTAGAGAAGACAACTTTCATGTGCGCAGAGAGTGCCCAGCATACAGAAAGCACTCCACCAAGGGAGCTGCTATCAGCGTACTCCTCTCTGCTTCCAAGATATTATTTATCCCTCTTATGCAGTCAATTTCAATCTTAAAACATTTATTCTTCTGTTTATCCCTTTCCTCACTTCTCCAGCTCAGGCTGGAGGGGACAACCTAGGTCAATCAACTGAAACCCTCAACATCTTCCTTTGGCAATCTGGCATTATGCTTGGATCATAGTGGCTGGAAAAACATGAACTCCAAAGGAGCAGGTTATCAGAGCAAGACCTTAAAAACATTTCTAAAGTAAGATGCTTCCAACAGTCACAGAAATCAAATACTAAAGAAGGGGGATGGAGGGATGGCTCAGCCGTTAAGAGCGATGGGTGCTCTTTAAAGGACACTGGTTCAATTCCCAGCACCCACATGGTGACTCATAAATATCTATAACTCCAGTCCTAGGAGATCCAACACCCTCTTCTGGCACCAAGCACACAAGTGGTGCAGACATACATGTATTCAAAACATCTATACACATAAACTAAAATATAAACACTAGAGAAGGATCAGGCCCTGTCAAACCTGTTTATCCAAGGCTTTTGCATCCAGATGAAAACAGTTTAGAACAGTCTTGTTCATACCTTCCCCATTTCACATTGAGTCTGCGGCCATTCACGATGAGCTTGTTAAAGGACTTCTCAGCAGCCACCTCAGCAGCCTGCCTGGTGGCAAACTGGATAAAGGCACACTGCTGCCTCTGCACAACAGTGATTGTTCGGATCTCGCCGAACTGGTAGAAGTGATTTCTGAAGGAACACAGGCCAAGGAAAACAGGTTAGCAACCCAGACACTGCCTCTTAAAACAGAAATGGCCTACGAACTAAACAGGTGGCCCCATGGACATATGCCTGTCTTTAGGTTTTCCTTGTACCTGGCCCTAATGCAGGTGCTACTTCTTGGAGATAAAGGAAAATTAAAAAGAGCTCTCATGTATCTCTGGATTGTTCTTGTGGAGGAGGGGACGGGTTTTACTTGGTGACTTAAGAGCCATACTTTCCACTCCTAGTATAAGGCACTGACAAACTACAGCTATTATGGTCTGTGAGTTAAGACTATTTTCACTTAAGATGGAGCCTTGTCATGTTACACAGGTTAATTTTGAACTCATGGGGTCAACTGATCTTTCTGCCTCTGCTGGGACTGTAAGCAAATGCTACCATGCCCAGCCATGAACCAAGAATGCTTCAAAAAATGTTTAAGGGTTGAGGACTGTGTGGCTCAATGGCACTTGTCTAGTATGTGTGAGGCCCTCAGTTCAATTCCTAGCACTGGAAAAATAAATGAATACAAATATTGAATGAAATAAATAAAAAAATGCTTAAAACTGAAAGAAGGAAGAAAGTGGAAGACAAAGTAGAAAGCCAGGCGTGGTGGCCCATGCACAGATCCTAGTACCAGAGAGAAGGGAAGATCTTGAGTTTCATGCCTCTAAGCTACAAGACAAGACCCTGTCTAACAACCGTAAATAAATAGATATATAGATATATAGATAGACAGATAAATAAATGAATCAAACAAAACAAGTCAGATCTGGTGGCTAATATTTATCATCCTAGTACTCAGGAGGTGGAGGCAAGAGGATCAGGAGTTTAAGGTCATTTAAGTTCTCCAGGCTAGGCTGAACTGTAGGAAACTCTGTATCAAAAGCCCTAAATGAACAAAAAAGGAGCAATATTCAGAAGAGATCACAGGCACCCCACTGAACCAAAGTATTTTCTCTAGTCCTTTTATAAAAAGCTAGCTGGTCCTGGAGATTACTAGCTCAATGAGATAGGGTTTGACAGAGACAGATACCAAGGTCAGGAGTTTCTTCTCTACATCATTTCACTGGAAAAGATATCTCATCTAGTCAAGCACAGACTAAGCCAGAAATACAAATTAAATCAGAATCTTTGCTAAAAAAGCAATAATTAAACCAAAAAAGTTTCAGAGTCACAGTGCTCACTACCCTTCATAACAATTGGATGCGTATGCATGTGTTTTCATCCTTTAAGAATTCAAACTAGGGGCTGGAGAGATGGCTCAGCAGTTAAGAGAACATGCTGCTCTTGGAAAGGACTAAGTTTGATTTCCAGTACCCATGGAGAGTGGCTCAAATACCTGTAACTCCAGCTCTAGGATGCTCTAACACCTATGGTCTCTTTGGGTACTCGCAGCCACTTGCACAAGCCTACACATACATCACACAGTAATTAAACAAAAAGAATCCAAATTGACCACTAGGCCCATATTTTATTTTCTGATACAAAGATGAAAAATCACTCTTGAGAAATGCAACTATATTGGCATCATAAAAAAGAATTTTAGCTGGGCGGTGGTGGCACACACCTTTAATCCCAGCACTTGGTAGGCAGAGACAGGCGGATCTCTGAGGCCAGCCTGGTCTACAGAACTAGGACAGCCAGAGCTGTTATACAGAGAAATCCTGTCTTGAAAAACAAAAAAACAACAAAAAAGAATTTTATAAAACTTTCAGTCAGCATTCAAATCAATGATAGGATGGCTTAAAAATGAACCTGACTTAGAATTATATTTGGTGGTGCTTTTTGCAAACTATTTATTTCAATGCAGTTAAAAGCAAGGAGAGTTCTGAAATGATGCCCACAAACCTGAGATCTGTTTCAGTAATGGTGTCTCCCAGACCACCCACATAAAGAGTGGTGATGGTCTTATCCTCTGGTGGGTCTAGACGAGGCATAGTTGAAGCCCGCTTTAGAAGCTTATCGGCTACAGGGTCATTAATTCCATAGTACCGGTCTTTTATATTCTGATCAGCAAGGGGGTCATCTGGATCGGTAGGCTTCTCGTGTCTGAGATTCACAAATGAAAAAGCACAAAGTTGAAATGAACGGAAAAATGATGACTCTACAGGAGCTACTTAAATGCTTTTCAAACTAGAAACCATGTCTATACAAAAATACTGTTACTAAACAAAAACAAATACCAAGGGATTACTATACCACACAAAGACTTCCTAATCATCTAAGTAATCCACTTATATTTGTTGTAATGGAATCTGATTAAAGCTATGGACTTTACCTCAGAAAAAGGCCATATATTTGGGGGAGTGGGGAGATTTATAGCTAACAAATCATTAGCTGGAACCCCCAATTTCTGCTGTTTGGTAGTATTGGCTGAAACAAAAGTAGCCTGCAGAAGTCTGATCTTATTTTGACTTTTTAACTATATTTTGCTACTCAAACAACTTAAACGATGACACTAAATTATCTTAGAAACTTCAAGGTCAGCATGTACATTATATGACATAGCAATTTAGTTTCTCTTAGTCATTAAGGAGAAAATATAATTTAGCTAGGCTCCTGTAAAATACTCTACATGCAAACCAGTCCATAAGAGCTTTAGATGCTAAAGCATGAGTTTAAGCTAGAGTCTCCCACTAATCAGCTGTTGGAAAGAAAATATAGGAAGTGAGGCTCAGTTCTTACCTGTATGGACACTCCTCTCCTCTCTTACATTCTCCTTTCACCCAGAAGGAACAAATGTGAGGCCGATTCCTTTTGTAGTATGGTGTGGTCCGGGCCAATTTGAGCAGCATGTCACTGGTAGATGTAGCTTTTCCCAGCATGCCAACTGGTCGTGTTCCATCAGAGTTAGAAATCTGCATGAAGAGATAATTTTATAGGCTATCAATTCATTAGGATTTTTATCAAATACAAAACTACATCAATCACAAGGCCCTGGATTCAATTCTTAGCACCACATATCCCAGCACTCAGGAGGCAGAGGCAGGCGGATCTCTGAGTTGGAGATGAGCCTGGTTCTAGGACAGCCTCCAAAGATACAGAGAACTCTCCCTCCTCCCCCAAGAAAAAGAAAGTGGCCACAGGACCAGAAAGTCTAGTGTAAGATTGTGTTTCCTAGAAATGGCATTGGGTAAAAAAAACAAAAATAAAAACAAATGAAATGGAAGCTACATCCATGATATCCCAACAATATAGCTGCCTAAATAAAGACATGAGTAACAAATATACTAATATGAGGGTGTGTGTAAAGGAACATGCCTTTAACGCTAGTACTTGGGGAGAGGCAGGCTAAGCTGTGAGTTCAAGGCCACCCTGGTCGACAGAGTGAGTTCCAGGATAGCCCAGGCTACAGAGAAACCCAGTCTCAAAAAAAAAAAAAAAAAAAACAAAAACAAAAACCAAAAAAACTACTAATTCAAAAAGAGGAAATCTCATAGGTTCCATCCTTAGACAAAGAACTACAGAACTACAAGCAACTAATGACTGCTGAGACAGAGTCTCTTCTGGGGATGAGCCCCTTAAGTTATCCAGTACAAAGTGGTCAGCCTTGAACTCATATGCACATAAGCCACATTAAATGGACTTAGCAGGCTGTATTTATGTTTGCACACTGAAGTACATACACACATAAACAATAATAATCAAAGAAAAAGAGGCTATCAATGGGGGTGTTGGGAGGGGTTGGAGGGAGAAGACACCGGAGGGGTTAGAAAGAGGAAGTGATAGAATTTTATTTTAGTTAAAATAAAAAAACATACTTCTCTTTCCATATTTTGTGTGTAATATTCTTTGTTGACATCTGATTTGGGCATGTCATCTTTAAATGACAATCCTGCATCACGAACTTGGATGGGTAGGCCTGTTACAAAGAAATGGAGGAAAAAAACATCATATAGATTTGAAAATACATTCACACTGAATAGGTACATAAACTACAACATCATCCTTCCCTCTCTTTCCTACTTGGTGGGGGTGAGAGAGATGGTCCAGTGGTTCAGAGTACATACTGTCCCTGCACAGGACCAGAGTGCAGTTGCTTATAACCATGCAGGGTGGTTCGCTGTAACCCCGGCTCCAGAAGCTGACACTCTTTTCTGGACTCTGCCCTGCACTCACATGTGCACTCCACCCCCACAGAGATCATCCACCCATTTGGTGACAGCTTACAATATTTTAAAACCAAACTGTTTAGCACCATCAGGCTAATGACTGCTATATACCATCCTAAGAAACTGTCCAAATTCCTGTGCTGTCAAGGAGTTTGGTGAGGTGAATGTTTTAGAAAATCATTTCAAAGAATAGACTTTAGCCACTGCCAAATAAGTTTGGTATCTAGCTTTACCAAATTTACTTAAAATCCACATAACACAATGGTTTATTGTTAAATTGGTCTCAAAGGACCTATGGATAGCATTACATTAAAGGGTCACTGTACTCCAGGCCTGAGTGCTCCTGACAAACATGAATAATATTAAACAATATGTAGCCAGAACACTCACACTCTCTCTCTCTCTCTCTCTCTCTCTCTCTCTCTCTCTCTCTCTCTCTCTCTCTCTCTCTCTCTCTCTACTTTTCCTTGCTGGTAGATCACTTTTTTTTGGAAAGGAAAGTAACATTTACATAAAAAAAAAATGTCCTAGAAGCAGATTGTTTTTGAAATAGTAGCAATGCCCAGTCCTAACAGTATGGCTGAAACAAAAGTCCACAGCATAATTAGCCCAGGAACTTCTGGTTGGGACTTTAGTTGTGATTTCTTCCCAATTGTTCCTGAAGTTCCTACTACTGCTCAATAGGACTTCACAGCAGGCTAACTGTGAATTTATGCCTGGGAAAAGCAGATCACATCGGACATTCTATGGTGGGATCAGAACCAGAGATGGGGAAGGAGTGGGAGACATCAGGCTGGTGTCTTGTTCAGGTTACTTATACACTTTCAAGTCTAGTGGATGTGGCAAACATACCATACTCTAGGTCTAATAGGCAGGTCTGACAAACATTCTTCAATTTACTGCAGGTTTGACACACTTCAGTCTTCTTGAAGCGCATGCGGACCCCGGGGCACCAACGAAACACTGTGAATGGTCTGGCACAGATCTGAACACACACCAAGAACCACAGAATGTTAATGGTCCTGACCGCACTCAATCTGGATTTACTAAGTATAGCGAGTTGACTTTAGCAACCACCTAATGTATATGTCAGCTAACCCTCAATTCCATTTATTTTCTCTTTTCTAGGAGTTAAAAAGCTCACAAAGTACAAAAGTAAATATTCAGAAAGTCAAGTCCTCCTACCTAAAGGCAAACATAAAAAATCAGACTATCTTTTTGGTGAGGAACAGGGAAAGCGAAGCAGAAAATATGTCTTTGAGAATACCGTGACAGCCCCAACCCTCCTCCTTAGGTGAAATGCTGTGTAGTCAAACAACACTGGGCACACAGACTCATGGTCATCAGTGCAGACTCAGAAACCTGCTTATGAATCTACATTAGAAAGTGTCCCTTTCTTATTTCCCATATTAGTTGTCAGCCACTGAATATATCAATAACACATGAAAGCTGTGAGCATGAACTCTGAAGCAGAAAATATGTCTTTGAGAATACCGTGACAGCCCCAACCCTCCTCCTTAGCTGAAATGCTGTGTAGTCAAACAACACTGGGCACACAGACTCATGGTCATCAGTGCAGACTCAGAAACCTGCTTATGAATCTACATTAGAAAGTGTCCCTTTCTTATTTCCCATATTAGTTGTCAGCCACTGAATATATCAATAACACATGAAAGCTGTGAGCATGAACTCTACTGCAAGGACCTCAAAACTTAGTAAGTACAAAGCCAATTTGGTAGAATAAAGGGAAGAAAAGGGATAAAGAAAATGAAATAGCTACTTCTTAATAGGCACACTTACTTTGCATTCTTTTCCGTATTTTTCTTTGGTCTGAAATAGAAAAGAACTGGAATTACAGCAGAGAAAACACAACCAAAGAAACTTACCCAAGTGTCTGTTTTTTACCCCTAAGTACAAAACATGCTATGTGTCTGGAGATCCCTAGCACTGCCAATAAAGGTAATCAAACCAAACTGAAATCATCTTTTAGTTGGGGGATACGATAAGAAATAATGTAAAGGTTAGATCTGATTGTCAACTTGACATAACCTAGAATGAGCTATCTAGACCACATCAGCCTGTGGGCATGTCTCTGGAATCTATCTTCATTTCTATAGTTGATGTGGTAAGATCCAGCCTGATTGTGGGCTGCACCATTCCCAGATTTCGGACCCTGAACCAAAGAAGTGGCTTAGCACTAGCATGTACACATGTGTTCATTCTCTGCTCTTGACTCGAATATAATGTGACCAGTTGCTTCAAGTTCCTGTTGTCTGACTACCCCACAATGATGGACTGTAACTATGAACTGTAAGGCAAATAAATCCTCTCCTAAGCTGTTTGTGTCAGGGTCTTTTATCATAAGCAAGAGAAATGGAATTAAGACAGATATACCAACAAGGTCATATTCTTGGAAGAGTACATGGGCCAAGCAAGTATCTTCTCAGATACTTCTCAAGTATCTTATATTTACTTCTGGCTCTCAAGAACTAAAAATCCTAATGGAAACACCATATTTTCTCTTACACATGGAGCCTAGCGTTCAAATTGTGCTGTGTGTGTGTGTAGATTATGAACCTAGAAAAAGGATCCTGTTGGGCAGTGGTGGTACATGCCTTTAATCCCAGCGTTGGGAGGCAGACTGGCAGATCACTGTGATACTGTGAGTTTGAGGTCAGCCTAGTCTACAGAGTGAGTTCCAGGACAGGCTTCAAAGATACAGAGAACCCTGTCTCAAACCACTCCCAGTAAAAGAAAGAACAGTCAACTGGGGGAAATAAGAAAACTAGCCAGAAAGGGGCAGGAAGAAAAGTAGAGGGCAGTGGAAGAGGAAATAATTGAAAACAAAGTATGACATATGTATGAAAAATGACAAAATGAAACCCATTACTTTGTATGATAACCTAGATAAATAACTAAAAAAAAAAAAAAAATCAGCTGGGCGTTGCTGGCCCACGCCTTTAATCCCAGTACTGAATGGCCTGAACTCACAGAGATCCACTAGCTTAAAGGCTGGGATTTAAGACAATAATCTCCTGATGGTGGCGGCACATGCCTTTAATCCCAGCTTTCAAGAGGCCCAGACGTATTTCTGTTGAGTTCACGGCCAACCAGGTCTGAGCTCGTTCCAGGATAACCTCCAAAAGGTACAGAGAAACCCTGTCTCGAAAACCCAAAAAGGTATACTCTCCCATCAACAGACCTACTTTCTAGGTAGATGCTCAACAAGTATTAGCTGTTATGTTACAGCTCCTACATTACAGTATTATTGCTCAGGGTCTAGGAGAGGACTACGGATGGCATTACCTTGCAAGTTGTCCTGTACTGCGGGCTAGTAAAAGAGCATCAATTCTTCTAACGGCCAAGAGAAACACTTTACTATCAGCATGCAAGGACCACAATGTATTGTACAGTTAATTCCCGCCGCACAGGCAAGCACTCACCATTCGTATATAAGGGTTTTCTCCAAGACACGTCTGACATAGTATGGGGAAGTCCTGGGGAAAAAAATGGGAAATATGGTTGAAGATCAAGTCCCGAAGACCCCGCTCCCTCAGTCACATTCTGGGGCGGGGAAGGGTGCAAGGTTGGCAGGAGCCCCAGCTCCGGCACTGGCCGCGGAGCGGGAAGGGGCGCTGTCTGCACTTCCGGCAAACGGAAGAAAAGAAAGCATCTGGGAAGTGTGGAGTCGTCGGGTGGACAGCGCTAGTCCCGGGACCCTGCTCCGCCGCACGAGGGCTCTCCTCCCGCTGCCCCGCCTGGCTAGGCCGCAGCGCGGCTCTGGCCGATGCCGCCGCAGCCCGGGGTATAGTCTCCCATCCCGCCAAGCCTCTCAGCCCCCGCGTCCTCCTCCGGCGCGCACTCACCGCGTCCTCCCAGTTCTGCCTGTTGTAGGTGTTGGAACCCAGAGAAGTCGCCATATCGGGAGTCCCGAGGCAGCGCCGGCTTCCGATTCGGGAGACCGACCGCCACAATCCCGGCAGACTCCGGACGGGCGCCGCGCTACGTATAATTTGCGCGCCGAGGGGCGGGGCCTCGCGTCAGAGCGCGGCTGTTCACGGCGCTTCCGCCCTGCTGCCTAGAGCGCATCCTTGCTGCCAGAGGATAAAGGAACGGATGGAGGACCACCGACCGAGGCTGGGGTCCACACGCGGCCTTTAGTAGCCCTCCCGTTGTTACACTTAGAATACAAAAATACAGAACGTCTAGTAATTTTACTGTAGAAGACAACGAATCACTTTGGTATAAGGTTGGACATCCTTTAGTCTAGAGCGGATTCATTGTCAGGAAATCGTATTTAGCTGGATAGCCTTTATCTTTGCCACCCCACCTACCATTATGGCTAGCATGGTGGTTCCTCTTTTATATAAAAGGAAATAGAGGTTAAGATGAATTAACATTTTTGGATCTAAAAAACGATGAACCCACAGATCCCAAGACATTAGTGTTTCTAACTTTTTATCCTTTATAAAAATATTATGTGTACAGTGTTCTTGGAAGCCAGAAGAGTGCACCAGATCACCAGATCACATTATACATGGTTGTGAGCCACCATGGGATTGCTGGGAATTGAACTCAGCACCTCTGGAAGAACAGCCAGGGCTCTTGAGCCATCTCTCTCATTTTTTCTAACTTCTGACATGAAAAGGGACCTACAAGTCCGAGTTTACGAGTTTTTAAACTCCCAACCATTCTACAAATGTTTTGAGACAGGGTGGCACTATGTAGTCTTGAACTCACTATGTAGAGTAGGTTGGCCTGTAACTACAGGTCCTCTTCCTCTGCCTCCTGAGTGCTGAGATTAAAAGCATACACTACCATGTCCCTTTCTATATTTTTATTTATCTTGTGTCTGGGCCTCATTAAGTTGCTCTCTGCCCTTGAACTACTCTGTAGCCCAGGAAGGCCCTGTCTCAATTTGTAATACTCTTTCCTTAGTCTCCTACGTGGCTGGCATTATAGGTCTGTGTCCCCAAGCCTGATCATTTTAATACTGTTTTTGTTTTTTTGATACAGGGTGTCTCTGTGTAGCTTTGTAGAGCAGGCTGGTGTCGAACTCACAGAGATTCACCTGCCTCTGCCTCCTGAGTGCTGGGATTAAAGGCGTGCACCACCACTGCCCAGCTTCATTATTTTTTTTCTAATCAGTCACCAAACTGCTCAAAGATTTTCTCTTTTTTATGTATTCATATTTTCATCATCCCAAAGTCATCCCCACCCGTGCCCCCCCCCCCCCCCCGTTTTGTCAAGACAGGATTTCTCTGTGTAGCTTTGGAGCCTTGGGACTTGCTCTGTATATCGGGCTACACTCCCTGCCTCTGCCTCCTGAGTACCGGGATTAAAGGCTTGTGCTGCCACTGCCCGGCTCATCCCAAAGTTTTGATGTGCTTGTAGGCAGTCAGCTCAGCTTCATATTCAGCCTACAGCAATGACTGATTTATGTTCTGTCCTTATACAGATGCTTCTGGATTTAAAGTGGATTATGTCCTGTTGAGCCCTATTGTGTGGAGTTTGAAGGATCTACTTAACAGTACTAGGTCAGGGTTGTGTTGTTTTGATGATTCCCTTCAGTGTATCATGGCTTTCCTATCCTCTATTTTCTTTAGGCTTCTTAAGCTATAAGACACCTGTTTGGTGTAGGAAGCTGGGGGGGGGGTGGAGAGATGAGAGATGGCTCAGAGGTTAAGAGCACTGGCTGCTCTTCCAGAGGTCCTGATTTCAATTCCCAGCAACCACATGGTGGCCCACAAGCATCTGTAATGAGATCTGGTGCCCTCCTCTAGCCTGCAGGGATACATGCAGGCAGAACACTGTACACATAATAAAATCTTTAAAAAAAAAAGCTGAATGGTCAATAGACAGGGAGGTAGGGAAAGCTGGGATAGGAGATCCAACAGCAACCCCCATTTTGAATATTTTAAAGGATATCTTTACAAGTAATGAGCCAGGAGATAAATGCTGGTACATCCACCTGTATGTTCCAGGGAATTACCTTTTTTTTTTTTTGAGATAGGGTCTCTCTGCAGTCCTAGAATTCACTATATAGGCTAGGTTGGCCTTGCCTACCTAGCGCTGGCATTAAAGGCGTGTGCCACCACAAGGCAGGGCTTGATGAATTACTCCACCAAGTTAATTTACATAAAGAATGAAGGGAGGGGCAGGAGAGAGCATTTGCAGAGGACAGTTCAGTTCCCAGCAGGAGGCTCAGAAACACCCGAAATTCCAGCTCCGGAGGATCTGCTGCCCTCTTCTATAACAAAGAGAAATGGAAGGGCGCCTACCACTGAGTCTCACCTACCAACTTTAAGCCCCGAGCCGTGCAGCTTCTAACCAGTATATGTGAAATCAAACAGAAGACACACTCAAGCTTTTGTCTGCTTTATTTCACTACATTAAGCAATAAGGCAAAACAGAAACCTGTTATTCATAAGTCAAGGAGTGCCTTTCCTTCCCAAAAGGGACCAAGAAGGATGCTTATTACAAAGATGCAATGGCATTTAGTGCAGTATGCTTATACATATGCTCAGAACAAAAGAAACTTTTGGTGTGTAAATCCATTCACAAACCCAAAGTAACTTAGCCTTAAGTTTCCAAATTGTAGCTTCAAGTGCTAAGACGCCCAACTCTTGTGTCCTGGTGTGCACTGACCAGTAATAAAAACCCTGCACCAGATCTAATAATACAAGAAGGGCGATAGACACAAATCCTATTTCACCAGTCACAGATACTGAACCTTTTCTAAGAATACCAAACCAACTTGAGCTAAATTCACCTTGAAACAGCCAACAACTGTTATTTGTAAGTTAACTTGACTTCTTAAACAGAAATTGTGTATTCAAAAGTGTTTTTGTGTTTATCACTTGGGAGTAGATCCATTATGTCAACATTTTTCTAGGAATTAAGTATCAGTTTCATGGCATAAAAACATACAGAAGGACAACTGTTCCTGTCTCCACAATGTGTAGGCTTATGAAGCTATCTGCACTTTGACGCCCAGCCCCCTCCCCCACCCACTGGCAGACATTGAGTAGTGTTTCACAGTAGGCTTTAACTTGAGGCTTTGTGAAGTTATGGAAAACCACTCCTTCTGTAGTTTAGTTTCCTCTTTTAAGGGGAACTAACAAAGACTTACTTTCTATCTGTATTCCAGATTCTTTATCCCTTCAAACCAAACCAGACAAAAATGCCTAAAGACATAAATGAAAACCAAAGCAGGGTTTGTAAACAGGAATTTTTTTTCTTCCAAGGTCTGTTGGCCATGTGCTAGGAATGCTTTAAGGAAAAGTAGTGCAGCTGGTCTACTCGGTCAACACGTTTTAGAAAACATTATAGAAATTAAGGTTTGCAACTGAACATTAGTATTTGAGGAAAACAGCATGTCTGGAGTTGGGCCAGCATTCTGGTTACTTGCTGAGCTGCTATGGCTTCCAATCAAAATGGTCTCACTTGATACAGCAGGAGAAAGAAGTCTTATACCCAACAAAGGGAAAGGTTCTTTTACTTATTATCCAGCTTTGGATTTAAGAGATTGATAGTTAATTTCTCCTTCAACTCAGAGGAAAGAACATTAGTTTGTATCATGCTAAAAATCTGAATTTTAAAAATGTTCTCTGAATCCCAGAAGTGAGTATGTCCACTTAAACTGTCTTGGCTTTCTTTTTAAGCCCCCCACCGTTAAAGCAATTTCTTGAATTCTAGGACAGAGCAGAGAGCTGGGCGTGGTGGTAAATGTTTTAATCCTAGCAAGTGAGTTCAAGGCTAGTTTGGTATACATATGGAGTTCCAGGCCAGAGATCCATGGAGGGAGTCTATGTGAAAAAATAAATGGAAAGAAAATTAAGAAAAACAAACAAACAAAACCAGAGTAGAGAAGGGCTGAGAGTGAAATCTATAAAGGCTATAATGCTCCCTGTGGCAGCATTAGTCTCTGGATGTTATGGTATTATTAAAACAAATTGAACTTCATGACATGTAATTGCTTGCAACTCAAATCCTTAAAGTCCCATGTACTACTGAGGAAAATGAACAGCAATTGGTAGGCATTCTGTAGTCCTTTACAAGAGACAAATGGAGTGCCTTAAGGAAGTCCTGTCCTGTCATCACAAAGTTAAAGACACCATGACAATCCTACTTCTCTGTCCAATGGAAGTCAATGGTCAAATGAAAGTCATGGCAAGTGAAGGGTTATAATTACTAGTTATCCTTAATGGAATTCGGACAGCAGCTGGAACACAGAGACCAATGCTGGGGCATGAATAGCAGGTCTGCTCTGAATTACCATTCTAGGTTCTTTCAGTCAAACCGTGACAGGTACATGGCCCATTTCTCAGGGAGTAAATCTAATGTCCCTCTGAGGAACAGCCACCCCTTTTACTGGGATGGAGCTAGGCTGTTACTCAACGTGCAGGGCTCAGGGAGGGAGACACAGACTTACTGGTATCAACAAAGAGAGCAAGTGGAACAGCAGTTACCCTGTGCTCCCAGTCCTGGCCTGGCCTCGGTTCAGTAGTGATGGGGTACATCTTTATAAACACGTCTAATGAAGCAGCAGCTTCCATACTGTTACAGAATTGTGGCGGGCGACACAGCTGTGAGTGTCATCTGCCCACCAGGTGACTTTAAGGAAGAAGAGGGCCAAAGCTCAGTTCCACATGCTGAGTGAGCCAGATGACCTCTGTGCCCTGGTCACTTTCTTCCATTGGGCGGATGGGGGCAGCCAGGTTTTTAAAATCATGTTTCATCTTGAAGCACACAGTCACTTCGCCTTCCTCACGCTGTGGGGTGACTTTGATGAAGATGCCCACTTTGTTGGCTTTTCTGAAAGCTACAATGCTATGGAAAGAAAAGCACAGTATTAGGCAAACAGATGAGAAGTCAACAGAATCAACAAACCTCCTAGTCATTTCATGGCACAATGTGAACCTCAGCTGGGACCACCATCCTGCTGACCAGCAAAGAAGTTTCTTCAGAAAATGTTAAGCTATTTATATTTTCCTTTTGTAAAATTTTATTTAACATGTATAGGTTTGCCTGCTTGTAAGTCTGCGCATCATGTACATGCCTGATGCCTACAGAGGCCAGAAAAGGGCATCAGATCCCCGGGAACTGGAGTCATAGACAGTTGTGAGCTACCATTTGGGTGCTTGGAATTGGATCTGGGTCCTATGGAAGAACAGAGGAAATTCTTAACTGCTGAGCCATCAGTCCAGCTCTTTATAGTAGTTATTTTATAAATAGGAACAAAATTAGGTTTTAAAACCCAGGCAAAGAAACAGACATGTATGTGTCCATTTTTAAGGTCTGACTTTGAAGTATCTCACAAACTCATGCTTCAATGTTCAGTTTCTAGCATGTGGTGCTATTTTGGAGGCCATGGAGCTAGTATGAAGTGGGGCCTAGCTGGAGGAAGAAATGCACACAAAGGCACACATTTGAAGGTTACTTGCCCATTTCCAGTTCAGTTTTTTGAGCTTTCTCTGTACCATATGACTAGCTTGTGGCCTCACCTCATGCCCCTACTGTCAAAGGCATAGGTGAAGCCTATTTGTCCTGATGAACTAAAATCCCTCTGAAATTGGAGTTAGTTAACCTTTTCTTCCTAAGCTGTTCCAGTCACACATCTGGTCACAGTAATACAAAAGGACGAATCCAGGCTCCTGAACAGGCTGAATGTGGTCTGAGGGTCACAGAAAGATCCACTTACTCAGGGTCATCCTGAAAGTCCTGGGGCTCTGCCAGTTCATCATACTCTGCTGCTGCATCCTTGCCAGCTAAAATCAGCTCTTTGGGAGGCACCACCACCTGAGAGCAAAGGAGACAGACTCCAGCAGTACTATCTAGACCAAGGTGAGCATCACGTTTCTGGACACATTTATACTCCTTACCAGTCTAACACACTCTGAGGAACTTAAGCATGAAGATGAAGAAGGGAAACGACAAGTCAGGTGAGTGCCCATTTCAGGGGGGCTGTGGGATGGCTAATGCTTACCCGAGAGAGACAACCTACTGGCATGGCTGAGGATGAATTTCTGGATTGGCCTGAGTAGAGTGAAAACCTACCCTAACTGTGGGTGGCACCATTCTGTGGACTGAGGTCCTGGACTAGATTAAAAAGTAAGCTGAGCACCATCTTTCATCTGTGACCAACTGACCTAGGCCAGGCATCATGACTGAGTCCTCCCACTGGCAGGCAAAATAAGCTTCCTTAGGTTGCTCTGTCAAGAATTTGTGGTTGCCAGTTGGCAGTTGTTTTGCTGCAACAAGAAGTAACTAACTAGTGTAGCTTATTGAAGGGAATTCAAGGAGCCCAGGGCACAGGGCTGCACTGCATCTCTCCCTCTCCCTTTTTTCCTTTTTCTTATTTTAATGTGTTACTTCTGAAGGGGAGAGGAGTGTGTATGCCCTGCCCTTTTCTATATTATTTTAAAGATAATTCCTGGAATATTTGAAACCAACCGCTTTTTTTACTCCCTGAAAACATAAGGACTTTCTGACACTGAACACTGGATATATTTATATATTTATGCTTGTGGAGCACAGGTTAGATTCTTATGTTGCAACTGGTCCATACCTTGTTATCTCAGAGACCAGCAGAAACCACCAGCCACATTCCTAAGTACAGCGACTGTGTGTGTGTGTGTTGGTGTGTTGGGGCTGGGGTGGGGACCACATTAAAGCCTTGATCGAGGCTGCACCCTGTTTTTAGCCCAACTAGACCTACTTATCATTATCATCATCATCATCATCATCATCATCATCATCATCATCATCATCATCATCATCATTTTAAGACAAATGTCAAGATATGTGTCATCTCTTTCTGGAGGTGATGCTAGTAAATGAAATCATTAAAGAAAAACCCACTAGGAAATTCTCTAGTGATATTCTTTGAATTCAGCTGGAGATACAGGTGATGGGGAAAGTACTTCTGTATATGTTTATCTTATTGATTGTTGAATAAAATACTGTTTGGCCAATGGCAGCAAGTTAGGCAGGACTAGGAGTCAAAGAGGATTCTGGGAAATGTAGTAGAGAAGTGGTGATCCAGGCCAGAAATGACATAGCAAGGAGACTCATATTTAAGCAAAGGAAACAGGAAGTGTCTGTGCTTCCCCTTCGCCTCCTCGAGCAGCAGGATGTAAGCCACTGGCAAGAGAGGGCGCCAACGAAAGGCATCCTCTATAAGATAAGTCTTATAAAATATATAGGTTTATGATAATTAAGACTGAGCTAACAGATGAGAATCCTAGTCAATGGCCAAGCAGCTTTGTACCTAATATGTCTCTGTATTATTTTGTCCATCCACGTGGCGGGCAGAACTCGGGGCTGCTGGCGGAGACCACCCACATGGTGGTAGGGCTCAGGCGGCTTTGGCGGAAAGATTTATCGTAACATACAGGCATTCCTTCTATAAATTGTGAGTCAGAACTACATCAAGTTCTTCTAAAATTTCCATCAACTTGACTGGTGGGATGGCTCAGTGGGTCATAGTGCTTGCCACCAAGCCCAGCAACCTGAGTTAGTTCCTCTGGACCTACAAGGTAGAGCACAGAACTGACTCTAACCTCGAAGCATGTGCCTATGTGCATACAGTGTGCACATATACAAATAAATACATATATGTTAAATTTAAAAAGTTCCATCAACTTGAGTAGCAAAATATAAAAAAGCTGTATTTCATTTATTCAGTCGAAATTATCTTAATGTTTAGTCACTGCTATTTGTACTCTACATAAATAGTGAGAATGTAGGAGAGACACCAGCTTCTAAAGGGAGATGACATCTCATAAGTCCTCAAGAATGAGTGTTAAACTGCACGGGAAGGGTGTGTACAGTGGGAGATGGAGCAGGAAGGAGCAGCTCAGGTAAAAATGAGCAGTACATGCAGCTCCCCAGCAGGAGCATTTACACACATCAGTGCAGCTATCCCTGTAGCAGCACCTGGAAATGCTAAATTTGAGGATCTGGAGGAAGGACACTGAAGAACAGAAAGCAGACATCACCAAGGAGCTGCACCAAAGAAGGTGGACTTATCATGAAGTCAGGGAGCTGCATGTGATCAGCAGGTTGAGCGGCTGATGCAGGAAGAACAGCCTGGTGGCACACAGGTGATGGGCTGAGATGAAGCTGAAGTACTGAAGTAGTAAAGAGTGAGGGGTCAGGTAGAGGTTCCTGTCTGAGACCAAGTGAGAACAATGAGACTGGACAGGCAGTGACTGTGTGTTTGAGGACAAGATAAAATCAGAACACTGGATCATACACAGAAATGAGAGAGTATGGATGGTTTTAAGCCATGTCCAAGGAAGCCACTGCAGGCGATGTCAGTCAGGGTCTGTATGAGGAGACAAATGCCCTTACCTTAGCAGTGCTGTTGATATTATCAGGGTCCCCCTCTTCACACTCCAACAGAGTCACATGGGTCAGGTTCTCTACTGGATTTGTAAGAGTCAGGAGGACCTGGCTCTCCTGGAGAATAAGAAAAGTATCTTTCAGACATAGGCCACACTCCCACTAAGGTCCACTTTCTTAGGTGTTACACAAAATGAATCACAAAATCACCCCCTTTCTCCAGAGCAATAACATTTCTCGTTCCTTTACAGCAGAGCATCCTAAGAATGTTTGCTGACCTTTCTATTTTTGTGTTAGCAACATACCTTCTGCAGTGGCTATTTCACTAAAGAAGCAGGACAGATTCTAGTTACTAGGCCTAGAAACTCTGAGAAAGGTTTATTATCTAAATGATTATTTTAAAGTTTGCAGTTCTTGTCCTACTCTAGTTGCTGCTTAGGGAATGAAAAGGAAAAAACCAAAACATCCTAAATAAAACATCATAGCCATAGGCTAGACAGAAGTAGTATCAAGGGTAGGGGGAAAATGACACATTAAAACTATAAAATTTTTAAGAGTTCCAAAACCTGATAATATGGCCATTTGCTACTCTTGAGAATGGTAAAATAAAAGAATGCTGTAAATCTTTTCATGAGCAGCATGAAGGCTAAGAGCCAAAGAGGCTGGGCTGAACAGTCAATCATTCATTAGAAGAGGAACCCGTGGAAGAATGGGGCTATAGTTCAGAAGAACCTAGTCAACCACTGGTACTGTGCACACATATCTGAATCAATAAGAGAAGCTCCTACTGGCAACAAGAGAAAGTTGCCTATGGTACCCGGTATCACCATCTTTTTTTCCCCACTTTTGTACCTTTATGGAATATGCACCCTGCTTCTTACACATCCAACATGCTACTGGCAAGAATCCCAGTTTAAAGTTACAAAGTCTCCATCTCTTTATCATTTTAAACTGCCCTTTTCCTGAACCTTCCCTACATCATCCTATCCCCCCCACACAGCCACCCACATACAGGCATGCATAGACCACTGACTAATCAAGTCTGTGTGTTGATAAGTATCGTACTAACCTTCATGTAGCGAAGGTTGGGAATTGACATGATTCTCACTTCTGGAATATAATTGCTACCGATAAATAAAAACATGTATTAATGTTGACTGAAGTCTCTTGAAATGGTTATTTACCTTAAGAAAAAAACCCACACACATAAACTAGTGCTACAAACGTTAATTAGAATACATTAAGAGAAAATGGAGACCTGTAGCACTACAATAAGAGACATTGAAACCAAACTAGCAATGAGTTCTGTCTGAATTTTAGGATTGCAGCATGTATGTATACAGAGCTAGGTTAGGTCTTTTAGTTAAATATATCACATCATATGCTTCCCTTATAAATTTATTTTGAGGGATTCTCACTTATTTCACTTACAAGGTAGCTGGTTACAAGATCCAATCTCATTAACATTCTGTATGGCTATAAACACTAATTCATTCTTACTATACACAGTGCTTCCTGTGTGCCAGGCAATATCCTAAGTATTATATAAGTGTTCACCCCAGTGTTCACTTCAACTCTGTGAGACAGGTATGGCTACTGCTACCTCATTACAAAAAAAGGAGACACTGAGCATGGGCAGGTGTGGTGCCAGGGTTCAAATCCAGAAACTCCACACATCCTTGCTCTTGACCACTATGTTACTGCTGCTTGAATGCTTGTCTGGACTCAAAATTGCCCAGGTTCAAATGTCTGTTCAGTATCTATAGACCATGATGCTGCTTTGTAATGAGCATAAATGCTATGGACTTTCCTACCTGTTCTATTGCCTGTCTCAGGACACTGGTAATTTTATCCTTTACCACTCATAATTCCTTCTGCTGAGGTTCAGGGTGTTCAAACTTATCATATAGCTCTGGCTAGCCTGACACTTGTTATGTAGACCAGGCTGTCTTCAAACTCACAGAGAATCATCTGCCTCTGCTTCCCAAGTATTGAGATTAAAAGTGTACACCACCAAGTCCCACTACATTATTTTTTAAGAAACTATTATTATTGTGTACGTGTACGTGTACGCGCGTGCGTGCGTGCGTGTGTGTGTGTGTGTGTGTGTGTGTGTGTGTGTGTGTGTGTGTGTGTGTGTATGTGTGGAGATCAGAGAACTTAGGGAGTGGTTTTCTTTTCCACTTTTACATAGGTTCCAGAGATTGGACTCAGGTTGTCAGCTTGTTTCAAAAGTGCTTTATCCACTGAGCCATTTTGCTGGCTCCTTCCACATGCCTGCCTAATAATCCTTTTTTTTTTTTTTTTAATACAAAACCACTGACAATCCAAAGTGAGTTAACTTTAACCTAATCACCTGTATTCCATTCAGTGACATGTTATCAGAACCAGGGAGTAAAATGAACGTTGTTTCAGAGTACTCTTCAATTTGCTATACTTAAACGTTTAAAAAAAACTTAACTTAGATATCTTATAATTCCATATTGCCAGAGATCATATCACAACATTCTGTTACTGATACAAACACACTGTTTCTGTCTTCCCAGAAGCTGGGATCCCTGGACATGCCAGTTTCAGGCCACATGGCCTTGATTCTCCATTTATAGATGCTAATTAAGACTTCATGCTATTCAACTAAATTCAAAACCGGAGCAGGAACAGAAAGACTATCCTGATGTAATTTTTCTTTTCCTTTTTATATTTTTAAAAAAATAATCCATATTGAAAAAAAATTCATAAAACCTCAGTCAACAACCCAAAATACTTACACAGCAACCAACTGGATTTTGAACTTGATAGATGTTGGATTAAATTCTGGCTTGCTTAAGTTGTGTTCACATTTCTAAAAAGAGAAGTACATGTCAGAGGAAAAAAAAGAATATACTCTGAAGATCCATAACACCATTAAATGCAGAAAGAAAGTAATTACTAGAATTTTATGTTTTGTCCTGCTCAAAATCTATAAAATTTAAAACAATTGATGGTACTGCTAACCAAAAGTTATAGAATACATATGGGTCATTACAAATATAGTGTGTAGTGCTTAGAAACTATCCACATAGCTAGCACATTCCAAGCACTCAGTGTGCGAACAACACACACTCTGACTTAAAACAAGTACCACACTGACTTTATCAGATGAAGGTACACAGCTTATAATGTTCTCACTCAACAGATGATTAAAATGGAACCCAAAAAGGAGAAAGAAATAACCCATATAGCTTCCGAGATCTGTATGAATGCAAGGATTTAAGTCCAATGACATATGTAACTTGGTTAAAAATACTTTTAAGTAGTACAGAGATTTTTCTATTATACAGAGTATATATTTTTCTATTATACAGAGTGTCCCTTGTTTCTCCTTGCAGGGCCAATCTGCACAGGGCAGGCTAGACACATTAATGTATAGGTATATTTCATCTTTCTTTTTTCATAATAATACAAAAGGGAAATCAATACATTCTCTTGTCCTTTCCATTTTATATTAATCTTGGAATTTATCCCAGCACACATAGGAACCTCATCTTTAATGTTTCACTGTAATGATTTCTATAACTTTAGCCAGACAACAGACATTTAGAATATTTCCATCACTTTGTGACTATTAAGTAAAGCAGCAATGATTATTGGACACGAGTCACTTTCCAATACATAAATGTGTCAGTAAGACAATTTTTAAGAATGGATCAATGGGAAGGCCATTCTCTACCTTGATAGATACTCCCAAACTGCTAATTTCTGCTATCTGATTATTATCAAATGGCATCTCGAAGCAGTTTTAATACACATTGCTGTGATAACTGTGTAAGTTCAAGTATCTTTCATGCTCACCAACTACAGGAATTTTCTCTGCCACATTCACTAGTTAATTTTTATAATGGGTTACCTTGGGTGTGTTTGGCTTTTGACAGAGGGTCTTGGAACATGCCCCTCCCTGCTTTTGCATCCAGAATGGTGGAATCATAGGTCTGTGCCCTGTGCCCTGTGCCCTGCTTTATATTTGCTCTCCGTTCTGCGTTCTAGAGTCAGGTATACATTCTAGATATAGATCCTTCATTGCCCATACACCTTATGAATGACCTTCTCAGTCTCTGTACATCTTTTTATTTGTTTACAGATTTTTTTTTTTTTGTGGGATTAGAGCAGAAGAGTTTCACTGTGATAAAAGATGCAATTTTACTTTATGTTTGATGTTTATGAAACAATCCCTTACTCAGAAATCTAATAAATAGTATAAAAGTTAATACAGATTTACATAGCTGTAGATATAGAATACACCACTAATACAGTAATAGCTACCCAAAATAAAT
The DNA here is from genome assembly GCF_003668045.3 of Cricetulus griseus. NCBI lineage: Eukaryota > Metazoa > Chordata > Mammalia > Rodentia > Cricetidae > Cricetulus > Cricetulus griseus. Next base: position 178,538,468 of record NC_048595.1, read on the forward strand.
AATCTAAAGGTTTTCTTTTCTTTTTTTTTTTTTTTTTTTTTTTTGAGCCAATGTCTCATGTACATGAGCTGGGCTTGAATTTGCTATGTAGCTGAGGATGACCCTGAACTTAATGATCATTCTGTTTCTACTTCCTGAACACTGGAATTACAGGCATGTAGTCCACATCATTTTATGTGGTACTGGGGATTGAACCCATGCACATTAGGCAAGTGCACTGTCAAATGATCCACATGCCTACTACCTACCCTCTAGCAAAATTTAATAGTCTATTCTTTCCCCAATAATTTGCAATGCCATAATTAGCAAACATCAACTTTTTTTTTTTTTGAGACAAGGTTTTTCTGTGTAGCCCTGACTGTCCTGAAATTCACTCTGGAAACCAGGCTAGACTAGACTCAGAGATCCCCTTGCCTCTGCCTCCAGAATACTGGAATTAAAGGCATGTGCCACACCACTCATGGCTAACACCAACTATTTTTACATGCATAGATCTGTTTCTGCCTTTTCTGTTTTGTCTCAAGAGTCAACTGCATATAAATACATATAAAATGTATAGATTTTCTTTTGTGTTTATATATACATGTGGCCTTTTCTTCCTTTATACATAAAAGTTGCACTCCTACCATTTACTCTGTCTTTTGTATTTAAAAATATATACCATGCTAGCTATTTGAATACAAAATATTATGCAACGTGCAAACTTGACAGGAAAAAATAACTGCTTATTTATTTTTGGGTAGCTATTACTATATTAATGGTGTATTCTATAACCAACAGCTATGTAAATCTGTATTAACTTATATACTATTTACTTTTGTTAAAGTCTGTTACTTTTGGTTTTCTCTTATATTCTGCATTATTTCTTAATTCCTTAATATAGTTAGTATCTGCTTTTACTTCTATTTTGCTGCTGTTTTTTTATAATCTCTGGAAACAGATGCTGAGATACTAATATTTTAACTTCTCTTATGTGTAAATACTCTTGTATCTGTAACTCTGTACAGCTACACAGGCTTTACTTACAGCCTCTAAGTTTTGCGATGTAAGAATTATCAATTTACAACTTCATACATTATGATCAAATGAAACACTTTCACATTTATTTTTATTTAAGTTTTAATTTTGTGTATGTGAGTGTCTCGATATGTGCAGGTAAGTGCAAGTACCTCATGGAGGCCAGAAGGAGATGCTGAATCCTCTGCAGCTGAAATACAGGGGGTTTTGAGCTCCAAAATAGGGTTCTGGGACTGAACTTCTCTGCAAGAGCAGTGAGCATTCTTAACTGCTTAGTCATCTTTCCTGCCCGAGACTTTCTTTATAGTCCAGTATACAGTCAACTTTTCAGAGTGCTCTGAGTACACTGTACAGATGTTAGGTATAATGTTTTATATACATGTATATTTGGTCAGGTTTGCCAGTTAAAGGTTCCAAATCTTTCCTTACTTGTTTGGTCTGTTTCTAAGATATATATATGTGTGTGTGTGTGTGTGTGTGTGTGTGTGTGTGTGTGTGTGTGTGTGTGTGTGTCAAAACATCCCCAAATTATATATCTGTTTATGTAATTTTCCCAAATATTGCTTTGTGTACTTTGAGTCTATTATTTGGTATCCACAAATTTTGATTGTTATATCATCTGTGAGTAGAGCCTTTTTAAAAGTGAAATATGATGTTGGGCATAGTGGTGCATACCCTTATATCCTGGCACTAGGGAGGCAGACACAGGAAGATCTCTGTGAGTTTGAGGCCTGCCTGATCTGCATGGTGAGTTCCAGGACAGTCAGGACTATATAGAAACTCTATTCAAAAATCCAAAACCAAAAACAAAAGGAAGGAAAAAAAAAAGCGAATTTTTTTTTTTTTTTTTTTTTTTTAAATTAGTGTTTGTCTAGCCAGGTGTACTGGCACATCTTTAATCCTAGCACTTGGAAGGCAGATCTCTGTGAGTTTAAGGCCAGCCTATTCTACATGAGTTCCAGGATAGCCAGAGATATATAGTGAGACCATGTCTTGAAAATGAAAAGTAGAAAAAAAAAAAACTAGTGTTTGTACAACCTCCATTGCTCCTTCTTCCTTCCTGCTGAGAATCAAACCCAGGACTCTGTGTGTGTGAAGAAAAGCACTCTTAACCCTGAGCCCGTGGCATTCTGAGACAGGGTATTGCTGTACAGCTCAGGCTGGCATTGCAGTGAAGATCCTCCTGTCTCAGGTGCCCAGGAGCTGGGTTACAGGCATGTACCAACCATATCCAGCTCTATCTGCACTTTAATTCTATCTGAATTCTTGTATCTGTGTTGTTTTAATCAGCATATAAATGAGTTGTGGTGTTTAGTCAATTTATTTAGTTGGGTAGCCTATGTCTTTCACTTACTTGATCAGTTTGAGTGTGGGCACTCCTCTCCTTCTACCAGGTGGGTTCCAGGGATCAAAAGTCATTATGTTTGATGGCATGTGCCTTCATACACTGAACCACTTGAACTGGTAATAAGTTCATTCTACAGTCTTAGTTATCTTTGTGATAACTATTAGACATTATGCCATTCATCCATAAATGTTTTGGCATGTATCTCCAAAAAAATGAGGATACTGAAAAAACATTATTCCTAAAAAAGACTAATACTTTAAGAACATAAAGAAATCCTGCTAATATTTAAATTTCTCAGATTTTATACATTTTTGTTTTCTCCCCTCCTCCTCATTCCCTTCCTCCCTAGACTCTTTTTGTATCTAAGCTTTATATCTGTATTTTGTCTGGATCAGGATCTACAGAAGTGTACAAACTGTGCTGGCTGGGATGCCTTTAAATTGCTTCAATCTTGAGCTGCATTATTTGATAACATTAGCCATATGTGGTTATTTAAATGAATTAGGAGTCAGCACTTGGCAGCCACGTGTGACCAATGGGTACCACACTGCATCATTTAGGCATGATAGAGTTCATTATCATAGAGTGATGAAAAGACTTCCTACTTCCATTTTGTTTGTTCTTACAATTTTCTCACAAAACTATTGTTTGTTTTGTATATTCCTAGAGATTATATTGTGGTTTTGCTTTCTTGTTTTTCTTAAATTTTTTAATTTGTATTAGTGTTCTACTTGTATTACTCTAAAAGCCATAATACACTCTTCTGCTACTCTTTTATGGGTTTATATTACATATTCAACCTTCAGAGACCTCACTCTCCATACCTGTAGAGCAGGAACAACAACAGTAGCTACCTCCAGAGTTGTTAGGATTGAATTAATATTGCAACCTTTTAAAATGTCCAAACATCCGGTGTGTTGTTTGAACTTTGTGTATTTACTACCATGGCCAGATACCAATCATGTCTGCTTGATCTGCTTTTCTCTTGTACAAATGGCAACTGTACAGGAAAGAGTATTTACCCGACAGCGCAGGGACCGTTTGATCAGAAGGTGCTTGTGTCGAGGATAAAGCTGTGAAGCAGAGACTGGCTGGAAATCAGGCTGTAGGAGGCGCTGCTGAAGGGTGGTCACTAGCAAAAAAGGCAGAAATCAGGCTTAGTTCACAGTCATTTCCAAAAATCAGACTTGTATGTGGGCAAGGAAATATGTAATATGCAAAAATGAACAATATTGACTGACATTTTAAAGTTCTTTTTTTTGGTTTTTCAAGACAGGGTTTCTCTGTGTAGCTTTGGAGCCTATCCTGGTACTCGCTCTGGAGACCAGGCTGGCCTCGAACTCACAGAGATCTGCCTGCCTCTGCCTCCCGAGTGCTGGGATTAAAGGCGTGCTCCAACAATGCCTGGCCTTTTAAAGTTCTTTAAGTGAGTATATCTACTTTATTTTTAATACATCATTTTACTAATGATTCCATTAAGAATCTCTAGCCTCGAGGCATGCAAGAAGCCACAGCACACACAGCTGGCGAACAGAGCAGCAACAGAAGAACCTAGGAAATTACCCTCCGTTAAGTTCACTGGTCGCGTATAGTAGTCTTCAGGTAGAGGTTCCACTTCAGCGACGGCCTGAGCTGGCTCAATCTTCACCTCTTTCTGGTCTTCTCCTTCTCTAAGGCTAAAAAATGAGAGGCAGTAACTTCCCAAGGGCCCACTGGATTATCCTCAAAGTCCTTATCAATGACTGAAGTATTCCTCTAACATGGAGTATCTTATAACTTTGGGTCTTTTCTAAGTCTAAGAATCTTTTTCTTATTGGCTGCTCCAAAAAGAAAAACAATAATAATGATGCCTCTTTAAGCATGCATTTTGTTATTTGCTGTTCTTAAGTCATTTAATGTCCACACTTACGAAAGTCCAGCGAGAGTACTAATGGATGCACCAGCTCGTGGTCGCTGAAGTCTGGTTCCAAGACTGTACTTGTCCTAAACAAAGTTCAGAAATTCCTATTAGGAAGGCCAGTTTATACATCCTATTTATTGAAGGCAAGAAACAGGGGAGGATAGCATGAGAAGCTTAGGGGAATAAGCAAAAACTAAAACAAAACCAAAACTAATAAAACCAAAAAACTACTCAAAAATCTACTGTATTTGTAACCCATATTATTATTCTATTCCTAGAATAAGCAACACAGAGACTAAAACTACAGTGAAACAGTAAAAGTGGACCACACATAGCTTTAATACTAGCCTAAGAAGCTCCAAGCTATGATTCAGGCAAGAACTATGGGAAGTATCTAAGACACATAAAGACCATCTGCTAACTTCTTCAGGGTTAGCAAGAATCAGAAAAGAGAACTTACCACTACATGAATAGTGTGTTGCTGTAGAGCCCCCAAATAGCAGCAGGTTACAACAGAGACAAAAAAAAAATGAAGCATAAGATAAAAGCAAATGCATACAGCCAGCAGGTATATGGGAAGGTTAGAAGGATTGAGCAGTTCCAAGTCCTGTCCTAATATGTAGGCGTGGATATGCTGATCAGGCCACTGGACTATTTGGGAACATTCACTTACTTCTTTGGTAAGTGTAGGTGCTTTAGTTAATGTTTAACTAAATTCAAATCTATATATTTCTATATGCACCTTACCAATCCTTATGTTTTTAGTGGCTTAACTAATTGTCCAGGAGATACTGGATGACAAGTTATCTAACCTTCCAGATCTCATTTCCTCAAGTGTACAATGGGGGAATGCTATCAACCTCACAGCACTGTTGTGGGGATTAAAGCAAGTACAAAGAAAGCAAACTGTTCAGTGAGAACAAATAAAACTTGGGGACAACAGGAAAAACTCAAAATCCCAATCCTTGCTTCTGTCTATTAGTTATTAACTAGCAGAAAATGACATCCACAAATCATTTCTAAGAACAACTCCACATGTGCGTATCTCTGCTTATTTAACCACACAAACGTACTGTGCAAGGCTCAATGAAAGAGTGCTTGCCTACAGAGGTGAGGTCCTAAATTCAATCCCCAGCAACAGCACCATCACTACCACCACAAATACTGTGCATGTGTCACTGATTTCCATCTTGAAAAAAAGTGAGGATGGGAAGGTGTCAAAATGAAAACAAACAAAAGATTAGAAGTGGGAAACGAGGGTGCTATAGGTATGTTACAATGGTAGGCAGAATAAGATCTATGACCCCCTTCTTCTTTTCAATCTTTCTGTAATACACAAAAGTAGTAAACAGTTTTATATAGCCTAAAAATTTAAGCAGTAACTTTTGGTAGGAATAATAATGAAATGGAGCGATGGAGGAAGACAGATGCCCCTACTAAAACACAACAAATTTAAATAAAATCAATGACACAAAAGTACAGCTGTGGGTTTCCACTTCTGTATTTGAGAAACTGCTTTTGATTCCAACTACAGAAATCTATGAAACCGCCATTTTCTGAAATGGCCACTATTCTGATGCCTTACAGGCTTTGCAAAATGTCTTTCTCTGTCAAATTCTCACCGAAAAAGCCAAAGGCATATAGTTTCTACGCCGTGCCAGTTTCTTGCGATCTCGTTCAACCTTTTCCTTCTGAGCAAGCTGCTGGTAATATTCAATCAACTTATTCATCTGTTAAAAAAAAACAAAAAACAAAAAACAAAGACTCTATTGTCTCATAAAAAGATTAACAAAATCAATCAATTGCACTGACTAGAAATAAAATGAATAAAGGAACAGGGAAAGTTATGAAGTAGTTAAATTTTTTTCCTTTTTTCTATAAAGAGAATTTTTCCTCATTATAGTGTTTTCAGAATTGAAATGAAATCTTCACATCCAAAGCGAAGGCTATGAAGGAGTTGAGATGATGTGTTTCATATTTCACTGCCTACCACAACCAGCCTTCTGGTACTGTGGGTAGCACCACCCTTAAGCAGGTAGTTCCAGAGTATATAAGAAAGCAAAACAAGCAAGCCACAGGACAAGCCAGTAAGCAGCATTCCTCCATGGCCTCTGTTTTAGTTCCTGCCTTGAATTCCATCAGTGATAGAGTATGACCTGAGAGTTGTAAGTTAAAAATAAACCCTTTCCTCCCCAAGTTGCTTTTGGTTATGGTCTTTATCAGAGGAAAAGACACCAAACTAAGACACCCTGGAAATGGAGTTACGTTACAGAGCATTATTAGTTGCCATGTAGGTATTGGGAATTGAACCCAAGTCCTCTAGAAGATCACCTAGTACTCTAAACCACTAAGCCATTTCTCCAGTCCATGCAATTAAAACAAAACAAAACAAAACAAAAAAACAAAAAACACTAATTTGGGGCTGGAGAGATGGTTCAGTGGTTAAGAGCTCTGGCTGCTCTTCCAGAGGTCTGGAGTTCAATTCCCAGCAATCACATGGTGGCTTGAGCCCTCTTCTGGCCTGCAGGCATACATGCAGGCAGAACACTGTATGCATAATAAATAAAACTTAACAAAACAAAACGAAACACTAATGCGATCCTGTCACTTCCTTTTCCATTTGTCAATATCACGCTCCATTTTAGTCACTCTCTTAGTTATTATATGCTTTGTTTCTTCCATCTACAGGATGTTCCCCTACTTGAATTCTTTTCCCTGTGTCTATCATCTCCAGACAGCAGCATAATGCTCAAGCTGACCTCATTAGTTGGAATTTCCAAGAAATGTTGACAAGGTACAATTTTACCCGCACATTACTTACTATAGTTTCTACTTTACTTGGAGAGATTTTTTTTTCCCCTTTCCCAGTAGACAAGCTGAAGATTTTACACATACACGCCCCATCAGACATGCTGAAAATTTCACACATACAAACACATATGTCTAAGTACTTGTTCATTTATGCATGCATTTATGTAGGTGAGCATCTACAAAATACAACAAATAATTCAAGAAGTCTGTATCAACCTATGCTACTCAATGGTACATGTGAGAAAACCATCTTCTTACACTCTCACCCCGGATACTTGCAATATTTTTAATTTTTGCTGATGGTATAGGTGGAAAACTGTAACTTCCTGTTTAGTTTTCATTTTGGCAGTATAGTGTGCATGTTGTTAGCAGCTCATCAGTTCCCCACACTGCTCTACTGCAGGGGTTTAAAAGACCAACTGTAGCACATACTGCACAAATGCCCGTGATGCTTCTGTAGGCAGTCAGTACTGGTCCAAAGGTACCTTCAAAATCAGTAGTGTCTCTAGGGCTGAAAGGTCCACGTGCTCATATTTCTAAGCGTATTTGATAGCAAACAAAACTTTTAGTTACTGCCGGGCATAGGAAGAAAACAACAAAAGCTACTTCATTCCTCTTTTGAAACATAACTAACACTGAACCAAAACTGTAAGTGTTTTCCATGACTTTAGTCAAGAGAGAAGGAGTAGCACTGACTTAATGCCTCTCTGTGAGTAACTGACCCCACAGTACAAGTACAGGTCTTTCTCAGCATGGGCCACAACACTGCCTTTCCATATTTCATCCTCTGTGGCCTAAGTTCTTGTACTTACCCGTTGTGTGTGAGGATTTTCTGGTTCTTGCCAACCGCCACTTGCTAGAAAATAAACAGTAATTTTATCTTTTTATTTTCGTAAAATGTCACCTGTAGGACCTAAATTAAAAACACAGAAGCACAGAATTTCCAAGAAAGAATACTAATAGACCAGCATGCTCAGAAGAGCAAAACACACACACCCTCTGTCTGTGTCTGTCTGTCTGTCTGTCTGTCTGTCTGTCTGTCTGTCTGTCTGTCTCTCTCCCTCCTTCCCTCTCCCTCTCTCTCCCCCCTCCTCTTCCTCCCTTCCCCTTCTCTCTTTCTTTGCAGTACTAGGGACTGAACCTAGGGCTCTGCCCATCTTCTATCACTGAGCTATATTCCAAGCCCTTTAAACAGCTCAGGTAGTCAAGTCTGTACTGCAAGAGCTTCTATGCACTGAGCCATCTCACCAATCTTGTTTCTAAAATGTTTGAGACAATCTTGTTAAGTTGCCAAAGCAGGCTTTGTTCTGTATCCCAGGCAATCTTAGAATTTGTTAATTCTCCTGCCTCAGCTTCCCAAGTAGCGTAGGATCATAGGCCTAGGCTAGCAAGCCCAATATAATATTGTTTCTTTAAATATAACAAGGGCGACAATGACCATCAACAGCAACAACAACATGCACAGTGTCTGCACCAGACACCTGAAACAGGGCATAATTTTTTCTGTTCTCATAATGCATTCTGAGGTAAGGTATGCTGATTGGTTCCATTTTACAGATAAGAAATCCAAAGCTCAGAAAAGTAAACAACTCTGAAGTCACACAGCTAGAATGGCAGAGACAGAAATCAACTCAGGAAGTAGGCAGGGTCTGGAAACCCTACTCTCATCTGTAGCATGACCCAAATTCTGAACAAGTGGATCTACACATACAAAACAAAATCCCCAATCTCAAAACCCATACAAACCTCCAAACTCTTGACCATTAAAAAATGTATAGAACTTACCTGAAAAATGGACAATAGGTTGAAACCTAAGGGTTAAAACTTAATTTCTACACATACACAGGGTAGATTTTAGCAAAAGTGGATTAGGCTAAAGTTTCTTCAGTAAGAAACAAAGTACAAACTATAAACACACATGCACACCCAAGGAATAAGAAGGGGCAAAAGGAACCAGATATGGTAGTATGTGTCTATATTACCAGCACTTAAGAGGTGGAGGCAAGATGAACAGCAATTCAAGACCAGCCTGGGCATGAGATCCTGTTTTTTAAAAAGGGATAAAAGATTTGTAGACACTTTGCTAAAGATGCTGAATGTGTGACAGATAATAAAACACAAACTAGCTCACAAATGTAATCCACCATTTCTTTAAAAATTTGTTTATAATAAAAAGTATAATATGGTAAAACAAAAATTAACACATTAGAATTGGACAAGACAAATAAACAGAAGGAAAAGAGCCCAAGAAAAGGTGCAATAATCAGAGATCCACTTGTTTGTTCACACAGGAATCCCATAAAAACACTAAACTAGAAGCTTTTTCAAGACCAGTCTGGGGTACAGAGTGAAACTGTCACAAAAACAAAATAAAATACAAATGAGAAGATAGCTCAGCAGCTGAAAACATTTGTTGCTCTTGCAGAGGACCTGGGCTCAGTTCCTAGCACCCATGTGGAGGCTTGCAATTGTAACTCCAGTTTTAGAAGATCTAACACCCTCTTTTGACCTTCATGGGCACTGCATGAAATGTGACACATGCAGGTAAAATACCCAATGCAAAACATAAATAAACAGGTTGGAGAGATGGCTCAGTAGTTAGGAGAAACTGGCTACTCTTCCAGTGATTCCTAGCACCCACATGGCATCTCACAACCATCTGTAACTCCAATTCCAGGGGACCTGATCCTCTGCTGATAGTGAGACATGCCTCCAAAAGTAAATAAATAAGGCTTGCAGGATGGCTTAGCAACTAAAGGCACTTGCCACTAAGCCTGAGGGCCCACACCAGGGAGAGCATCAACTCCCCAGAGTTGTCCCCAGGCCCCCAAACAGGCATGCACACACACACAAACAATAAAAATAAGTAAACAGGGGCCATCAAATTGTTCTTCAAGATGGTAATGTATGGAGAATCATCCAGTGTCTGACTAACATGATATAATCAGATTTAAGAAATATTTGAGGAACAGCATTTTCCTAATTTGTAGCTAGTTGAATACCTTTTTTTTTTGGGGGGGGGGGTTTCCAGACAGGTTTCTCTGTGGCTTTGGAGGCTGTCCTGGAACTAGCTCTTGTAGACCAGGCCGGTCTCGAACTCACAGAGATCTGCCTGCCTCTGCTTCCTGAGTGCTAGGATTAAAGGCATGTGCCACTACCGCCTGGCTCGATGGATACCTTTTAAGATGATCACTTTTCTGTTTAGGTATGAGAACCGTTCAAATCCTCTACTGTGTTCCTTCTGACTCTGTGAAAATTGATCCATAAGGGTTCTTCAATTTTGGTTAGTCTGTTATCACTGAGTCCTGCACTTTTAATTTTTGTTCATGATTTTTTTTTTTTTTTTTTTTTTTTGAGGAGGATTTCACATAGCCCAGGATGGCTTTGAGCTCCAAATGCAGGCGAGAATGACCCTGAAGTTTTGATCCTTCTGCCTCTACCTCTGAAATGTTGGGATTACATGTGCAAGCCAGAACACCTGGTTTATGCAGTGCTGGGAATTGAACCCAGGGCTTCATAAACTACATCCCTAGCCCAAGAAATAGTTTTTAAAAAAATAAATGGTATGAAGTTTGACTATAGTACTAGAATCACAAATGCTACTTTACCAACTCTTAAGAAAAGTGAATAGTACTAGCCTGAGATGAAAAACTATGATCCATAAATGTGAGGATATGGGTACATAGATGCCTTACTGACAACCGTTCTGAATTTAGGTTCTACAGCCCAACAGATACAGAGCTGATGGTCAATGGGGAATTACAGCACTGACAGCAGAACAAAATCTCATGTTCAAGTACATCTTACTCACTCACCTACAGATTTGTCTGCCATGTTCAAGTACACCTGACTCACCTACTGATTTGTCTGCCATGCCCACATCTCTAGAAGTCCATCGACAAAATCCACAGGCCAAGTAGTAGGCTTTCTTCATGGTGGTTTTGGCTGGGTCATCTGGAAGCTGTGTGGAGATGCTTGTTGCCCGGGTGGAAAGAGTATGCATGCACCCAGGGCAGTCAAAGCAGTTGGCACATCTGTGACATGACAAACACAACTGTTCATTCAGCTAATACTTATTAAGTACCTACTAAGTGCTAGACATTGGTTTAGTTCAAGATCTTTTAAACTTTTTCTACTTTTGAGCTCTTTCACTGGAGAAGTTTTTCATATAATCTCCAGTACATACTGTTGTAAAACAGGTACACAAAACATTTACTGCTAATAAATTAAGGAAAATTAAAAAACAGTTGTTATACATATAATTTTACTATTTATTAAAGATAAAAGCAAGTAAGTGTGCTTGTTTATTTTATATAATGAATTAAATCTTTGCTAAATAGTTGATAATGCAGGATAGAGAATCTTCAATGCTTTTCAGAATTGATATTTTGATTGTGTATAGCCATATACATAAACACATAGTATAAAATGCCATAAGTGTTTCAGAAATCGTTGGAAATTCTGTTCTAATCCTAAGCCAAAATGCATTTAATGAATTTTCTGCTATGTATATGAAGTTTTCAAATTTGAGCCTGCAAAGCAGCAGGTTTCCTTATACTTGGTTTTTGTTTATTCTTCCCCAACACTACTTATAATTAAAATAATAATAATAATAATAATAATAATAATAATATTGGTCAAGTCAGCAACTCAAATCAACTTTTAATATCAAACATTCTTATACAATAGAAACCAAAGAACTATAATTTGATACATGCTGAGAAATGATGGTAGAAAAATGTCTTTGCTTTCTATAATCAAGCTAATATATTTGTATTATAGCAAAGAACTTTGCATGTGGTGGAAAAAACCTCCAATTCCTTAGCTACAATAGTCTCAACTGGGAGCTGGGGTATTTTAGGCAGCACTCACTTCGGTACCAGGTTTTTGTTTTTTGTTTTTGATTTTTTTTTTTTTTTTGAGACAGGGGTTCTCTGTGGTTTTGGAGGCTGCCCGAGAACTAGCTTTTGTACCAGGCTGAGTGCTGGGACTAAAGGTGTGTGCCACCACCGCCTAGCAGTCACTGTGGTACCAGGAATGCCAAGTCCACCGGCTGTGTTCAGAGCCAAGGCTATAATGAGGTAGTGCAATGTAATATGGGCACGCCCCGCCACAAACACCTCATTTATTACATGTTGACTCTGAATTTGTTTCAGAAACACTTCACCTGTGTCAACTTTTTAAAGTCCTCACATCTAGTTATATGGACCTATACATGGTCACAATGCACACTTTAGGAAACTATGGCCCAAATGTTAGGAATTCAAAGACTCCCAAGAGGGTATTTTTACTAAGTTTAACATTTCAGAAGTACTATATGTTCATTTAAAAACAAAACAATTATCACCAGAGCTTGTAACAAATTAGACCCTAATTCCATTACCTCTACAGAGGAAAAGTAAAAATAAAAAAATTACTGTTTCTAGTGATTACTATTCCACATGTTTTTTTGTGCCTATACAGGACACTGAGATTTTTAAGGAAAAGGCAAATGTCAGTTTATGTTGTTAGAGAGGATAGAATACTGTGTGACAGAAAATTCAGAGTCAACAACATAAGCAACTGTGAAACTGGATTTGGAAAATTACTGTTTGACTGCTATGCTCTGCAGAGATCTGAAAGGGACGTGGTTTAGAGTTCAGAGTGGGGTGCTTGCAGGGGAACAGACACCACCACGGAAGGGGCACTTGCAGGGCTTTCTGTTTTCCCCAGAGATGCATCAGAAACATTTCCCTTTGGGAGCCCTGGATGCTGGCGTCTTTTGCTGTTTGTTTGAAACAAAGTCTATTTAGCTCAGATTGGTCTTGGATTTGTGATCCTTCTGCCCTTGGCTCTAAGTGCTAGAATTACAGTTGTGAGCAATCATACCCGGTGCTGTCAGTGCTCCTACAGCCTGAGACAATCAAGATTTCACCTGTGGTCTCAGGCAATATCAATTATCTGTTACAGACTGTTGGTCTTCAAACAAGGGACATAATACCACCTACCTTACAGAGTCACTTGAAAAACTCAGTGATAAATCAATGTATAGATTTATCAATTCAACACCTAATTCTCAGGGGGCAATTTCCTAGAGCAGGAAAGACAAACAATAGTGGCTCACAACCACAAATGAACGGGGATATGGCTGTAACAAGAATTTTCACCCCAACCTAAAAACCCAGTACTAGTTAAGAACACATCTAGCAGCCAGGTCTTGGTTCTTAATGTCCTCCAGTAAAAAGAACCAAGCTTCTTCAAGAAATGAATTCTAAGTTGGAGGCAGAAGATATATAAACCAAGCTTAAAATACCTTATAGGACTATACTGGTAGGAAATTGCTCAAATAAATGGAAGAAGACAATATTCTCTCTTTTCTAATGATAGAGGATATGGGGGTTCAGGAGAAAAGTAAAAGAGCTCCCAGTGACCAAAGATGGAACATGCAAGGGGGAAAACCAACAAAATAAAGCAGCATCACAGCCTAATGTACAACATAGGTATTCATAAGTAACAACAGAGAAAAGAGGCAGAATACAGGAAAGGTCCCAAACCATTTATGTTGGTAGACTTGGAGAGGGGAGTCTAACTCCCTACTCTTACCCATTTTCCTGTCTAGTGAGAAGAACATCAGACACTGAAGAGCAGAACATATAATACTGCACCAGGATCCCTCCAGACTTTTAAACTCACAACCAGAGAAGGTCTAAGAAAAAGCCCCAACCACAAGAAGCCTATGTTGACATAACTAAATCAATCCTGTTTCTTATGTACTACTTTCAAAATAATTCTTAGAAGTTTTCTAATAAAGATACTTTATTAAAAAAAATAAAATCAAAGCCAGGCAGTGGTATCCCATGTCTTTAATCCCAGCACTCAGGAGGCAAAGGCAGGTGGATCTCTGAGTTCAAGGCCAGCTTGGTGTACAGAGTAAGTTCTAGGATAGTCAAGGCTACACAGAGAAATGCTGTCTCGAAAAACAACAACAACAACAACAACAACAACAAACCCCAAAACAGATCACACACAACAGACACACAGACCCACATACACACACCCTACCTACCTATGGCAATGATGATGCTCAAATAGGAAAAAAATTAATCCTATGCGGTATTTTTTTTTTTAAACCCGTTATTTAGAACAACTGTGTAATCCCAGCACTTACTCTGGAGGAATCAAAATTTGAGGTCTGGTCTATGAAATAAGACCCTGTTTTGGCCTCAGTGCCCACAAAATCAACAACAAATGGGAATCAGAAAATTTGTCCTGTTCTTACCTATTCTTTTTTAATTTGGCTTCAGCTGATGGCATGTTTTCTAAGCAGCTGGGACAATAATGTGAGTCCACCTACGAGGAAATAAAAAAAAAATCAGAGGAAAAAAAATAAATTCATTATTAAAATATGCGATACCTCACCAGAAGGTAAGAAATTACTAATCTGGGAAAAAAAAGACAAAACACTTGGGCTGTTTCCAACTAAGCAATTACCTGTCTGTTTTGGTTTTTAATTTTTTTCTCTTTTAATCCTTTTCCTTTCTCATACTTTCTGTTCCCTATAATCAAGGTTTATGTGTCAAGCTGCATCAAGACTGTATCTGATATATCAAAGCTTCCAAATGAATAACTAACTCTATGGTCTAATGAATCGATTAGTAATGCAGATGTAAAGCTGTCATCAACAGCCTCCCATCTAGCTTTGCTTGATTTCACTACAATAACTCAGCAATACCTTTGTTAAGCAACATTAAGTTGGGTTGGAAGACATGGCTTGTGATTAAGGGCATTTGCTGCTCTTGCAGAGGAGTGGGTTAGATTTTTAGCACCTGCATGGTGGCTCACCCTTAGTTTTCTTCTGACCTCCATAGGCAGGAGGCATGTACATGGTGCACAGACATACATGTAGGCAAAACGTTCAACATTACATCTTCTAAAAACTAGACATTAAGATTTTTCATTAGTGATATACTTACTAAGTATATCTAAAAATTATAGCTAGCCAATTAGAGATCTGTTTCTTAAAACTTTTTGTATATGTATGTGTGTGAAGATCAGAGGTAATTCTCAGGTGCAACAAACACAAGCACTGTCCTGTGTGCCCTCCCCTCTTTGTTTATAAGAAAGTGTCTCTCACTGGCCTGGAGCTTACCAAGTAGATAAGGTTGGTTGGCCTGCAATAGGATTTCGTGCCACTGAGCCTAGCTTATATATATGTGTGCTTGAGGATCCTGAAGATTGAACATGCCTTCATGTTTGTAAGCATTTTACCAACTGAGCTATCACCTCAGCCCCCAATGAAAGATTTTCATTTATTTATCTTACATTTGTTTTGTGTCCATGTGATAAGGTAGCTGGCCTGGCAAGTAGGTACCACAGCTCATCTCATGGGGGGATGCCAAGGATAGCTCCCAGGAAGGATAGCTTTCTCCTTCCACCAAGTAGGTCCTGGACCCAACTCAGACTGTTAGGCTTGGCAGCAAGAGCCTTTACCCACTGAGCCATCTCTTCAGTTCCCCAGTCATAGACTTTTTAAATAACAAACAGAACAACACAATAATCTTATCGTGTTTTACTCAAAACACAGTCAAAACATTAGATCTACTCTTTTAAGTATAGATCTCATAAAAAGTATTTTATGCAATAAGTAGATTTTATTTGATAATTATACAATTCTAGCTATCACACAAAGCACTAATGCAAAATTCAAGAAAATCATTATGACATAAATATGTAAGTATGTATAAACAGGGACTGGATTTCTTATATTCTTTGGTTTAACCATTCTTAATATTTTGGAAAATATGCCCAATAATATAAATATAATGTGTAAAATGGCTAACTCTACAGGACATGTTTTCACATGCATTTTTCCAGGGATCTTAGTTTGTTCTCATTCGGATCTTCATTCCCACCTCTAAACGATGCTGTGACCTACAGGAAACATTTTGTGTTTGCTTCTTAACCTGTACATTTGGGGGTGGGGTGTGAGCCTTGAGAAAGCATTTCATACTATAGTCGGACTGCCCTAGAAATTACTTTACAGCCCATGCTTGCTTTGAACTTACAGTATTCCTTTTGCTTCAGTTTCCCTGGTGTTAGGATTAGAGGCCTGAGTCACTGCAATACAGTGTTTTTATTTTTTCTTTTTTCTTCTTCTTCTTGCAACAACATGCACCTTCAACAGCTGGACATAGTGGAATTCATTTAGAATTCTGGCACTTGGAGGTGAAGCCAGGAGTTAAAGGCCATCACTGGCTACACAGTAAGCCTGGGGCTAGTTTGGGCTACATGAGACCCTAACTCAACAACCCCCACTCCCATCTAAAACCTCCCAAACCCAAACCTCCACCTTCATTAGCTGTAACGATTATGCAAAGCTTTTGCCACACAGTTAAATACACAATAAACGCAACCATCATTTTAATGAGCTTTTCCACCAGACTGTGAGACTCCCAACAGCAGATAAAGAACTTCTGTTAAAAGCTGCAAAAGGTTCGGGACTTGTTTATTAGGGGCCTTATTTTTAAACTGAAAAATTCTAGACCAATGTCTACCTGGGGCCATGAATAGAACTCTGAGCTTCTTTTACCACAGACTACTCTGTGTGTTTGCTACTTAAATCAACCTATCTCAGTCTTCTTGCTTCAGTCCGTGGCCTAGCTCAGGAAACCGGGTCAGTTCTTTCTTTGGACAGGGCCCGGGTTCTGATTAAAGGAGGGTCAGGACTTGCCAGAAGGGAGGGCCACGAGCGAGAATGGCTGCCCGCTCCTTCCACCACTAACGATGAGAAAACAGTTTCCTCTGCCTTTAGAGACTTGAGCTAGACAGCCCCCGATCTATCTCCCAGCCCTCAAGTCCCAAGTCCCACAGGGAACCGCAGGGTCCAGGACAAATCTATCCAGCTACAGGCAGCTCTAGAACAAGAGAATCTGCTCAGCCCCACCCGGGGCCGCCCCTTTTCCAAGTGACTATTTACAAGCAAATGAAAACGCAAACCCAGATGAATGATGGGGGATTCGGCCAATCAGAAAGCTAGACACAAGATTTCCCCGCCTCTCCCGGCGGAAATTCCCGCCAGCCGCAGTGACTGGGAAGAGCACCCCCGCCCCGGAGCACAGTCCCCGCGGAAGGGCCCGGTTACCTCGTGCGACACACATTCCAGAGATCGCAGCTCGCTGCAGTAGCGGCAGAAGTAGAGCTGCGAGAGCGGGGCCCGAACCTTCTTTTCTCCTTGGACGAGATAGAGAACCCGCTCCGACTGCAGCAGGGACGCCATCTTGGGGAGGGAGGAGCCAACGCCCGGCGCGCCCGTCACGTGACTCAGCCCGGCGTTTTCCCTCCCCGCGTTTACCTACGTCTTTTACGTAGACGTTGACGTAAGATATCAGACCCAGAGGGGCTTTGCGACTGCAGTGCGCGTGCGCTTCTCGGGTTTAGGACCCACCCATTTCCGGGATTCTTGGCTGCTGCGACCCTTCGCCATTCACTCTGACCTAGTCCAAGTGCAGACAGGCTCAGTGCTCTTTGCATCTTCCAGAAAGTAAGGCTGCTGCTTGGTTTTCTCACATCGGCCCCTTCCTACTCCACCTTCCAGCCAATATTCCCTCCCAACCGGAAAGCAGAGTTCCAGCAGCACGTTCTTCTTACGGCCTTGCCTCGGACCCCAAGAAACATCCACATCATCTCTTTTGAAACTTCTTAGTTAAGATCCACGCATTGACTTCACCATTCATTTCTAAGTTTGCAGAGTTAGCGATAGGTTTATGTGCTGGGAACATTCAGTATCGATAGTTGAAGACAGGCGATCGGTGAACCAGGTTGGCAAGGGTCTTTTGTATTCTTCCGTGTGTACACCAAGGCTTAGCTGTGTAAAGTGACAAAATGCGCCCCAGAGCATTTTGACAGGCCCATGTTGCCTGCCACCATGTGTTTGTACAAGTGTATTAAGTGTCTAACATTAGAGCCCCTAATGGGAGCAGAAAGGGAACTGATCTGTTAACATTGGGAATGGAAGTAGAGGAAATGGAAAACACACACTGCCTCAATTCTCACGAAACTTCAAAGGCAGATACTATCATTTCTGTCTTAGCAGAAAGCCTAGGTTTTGGGAAGCACAGCGATATGCTTCCCACTTTCTCTTGTGTTTGACTCCAGATCTTGTACACATTACTCCAATATGAAATGCCTTCAGCATGTTTTCCAAGATAGTAATAACTTTATATAGTGCTTTTCAGATATATAGTATTTATATTATCTCATAAATTACATCACGTCAATAGTTTAAGTCTAAAATTATTAAATTCTATTTACTCTTTTTTTTAAAGACAGGGAGGGATTTTATCCAGAGCAGATACGATGCTTAGTGAGCTACCTGAGCTAGAGTGCTCAAGGGCCCTGTACTCTTCTTGTTTGGCAGGCACTAGATTAGTTTCATAATTGGGTTTTTGTTATTAGGAGAAAATATATTATAATCCAAATTATATGTAGTTGTTTTTACATGTTAAAGAATTCTTTGGCCTCATGGATTATCATTTAGCTTTTAGTGAGTTTGAATCCCCTTTCCTAAACTACTCCCATAGAGTTCCATAGCCTAATGATGCAGACAGGCCACAGATTTGAGCCGACCCCATTTGAAACCTTTTTAAATTTTTTTTAGAAGATTGGTTTTGAACAAGTCAGTGAACAATTACCTGGCCCTTGGATGTGCCAGGTATTGAATAGGAAGTCAGGGATAGGCACATGTTTTCCCCTCTTGGGGCTCAGAGTCTAGGTCCAGGGCCAGTGTTTTTCAAGTGTGGTTCTGGATCACCTACAGAGGAATTGCTGGAGGGATTTAAGATGGGAAATCTAGGTTTATTTAGGATGATTATTATGTAGACTCAAATGAGAATTTCTAGGTGGAGCCCAGGAATTTAACTTTACAGCAGGTTCCCAGGTGAATCCTGTAGTTACTACAGTTGAGAAGAACTGGATTTTTGATATATATATATATATATATATATATTTTTGCTGTTGTTGGGCTTGGCACTGGGCAGAGAGCCTTCTCTCTGCTGCCCTCTGATCACATTGCCCAAGAGAGTATCTGGCAATATGAGGTCATTGTGCTGTGCAATAGGGAAAATCTCCCATGGCAGAGAATCAAAACACCTTATAAATTATTGGTAGGCCCCCCTTGAGCCTCCAAGGGGTCTGGATCCTGTTCCTGTTAATTCCATGTAGCTACAGCTCCGGATTCTGAAAATTGAATTTTTCAGAGATCTGTGTTCCAATGACAACACTAGCATCTGCCTCAGGTTACCACTAACCTTGTTTTTAATTACATAGCTGACATGTGAATACATTTTGGGATACTTCTGGGAACCCATTTGGTAAGCCAGAAAGTATGAGTTAACATTCTGTGGAGAGATTAACGTAGGTGAGAGCCTATGAATACATTCCCTCCTCTGCCTTTCAGAATTCTTTGTGTCCCTTAAAGGGTTCCATAAGGATCAGGTTCTCTTTTCATACAATGGTGACCAGCTTGGTAATGTGTCCTTGTATTACCATTTCACTCTTCCCTAAGGCCACTGGGATCACTGTGTTGGATTTTAGTGTTGGATTCACTGCCAGCTTTGCTTTATAGGGTGAACATGGGCTAGCACAGGGCCCCAGAATTAGAACTGCCAGATGAAAGGCTAACCACATTTAAAAGATTCTGACAATGTGTTGTGAAAAGCCAGCTCAATTTGCATTCTCACCCAGAGTAAGACATTCACTTCCCTATTATTTTGCCAACATAAAACAGCTCATGTAGGTCAATGGTTTTGGCACTTTTTAGCTATGCACTTCTGAAAAAAAAATTAACTTATAACTCCCAAGTGTTGTTTGAAAACACATAGATTGGGAAGAATACTACCAGTTTTGGTGGGAAAAAACGTTCCCATGAGTGTAAAAGCATTTTGTAAACTGTGAAGTGCTCAGCACATAAAAGAGAGGTTCCCAAACCCCAAGTATGAAAATCCTATTATGCTTTCCTCTCAGAACAAATTCACAACAGAAAGAACTTGGAGTTAGTCTTTGGCCCAGTGAGCACCCAAGCAACTTCTGAGACCCCAGGAATTGTGCCAACCACGCACGGCTGGCCATCTGCCAAGGCTGCTTTTCCCCCACTTTGGGTTTCCTACTTGAACACTGCACTAATCACAGGCTTCCTGCTTAGAGCCTGCAGTTTCATCAAAACATCACAAGTACACAGAAAGGAAAGAAAAAAGTCACGTCTCAACAGCTCTCCATTCCTGACCCTCCTGGGAGCCCCTCCCAGGAAATGTGGTGCTGCTGCCTGAATGTTGTTTCCCAAATGTAAACATGGCAAAGGGCTATAGGCTGCTGCCCTCCTAGCAAACCATCTCCATAGCCAGAGCTGTGAATGTGCTCTAAGACCTTATGTTCCTCACATGCTTGCCCTCCGATTGTAAAAGATTCTTTACTAGCACCTACCTGCCTTAGCCAAAAAACCTGGGTGCTTTCTTGACAGCTCCTTTTTTGATTTTACCTTCTGAATAGTTCTAACTTGTGACCTTTGTTCTCTCAGTGACCACCTTAATTCAGAGTTGGATTGCTTTCCTCCTGGGCTCACTGCTTGTTAGTTTCAGGGTATTTTCCTCTATGAAAACTTGCCAAACATTAAAATAGAGTAATTGACCACACTTTTCCCTTTTCCTACAACTGTGACCATTTAGAACAACTTTCATATGGAATTGCCTTTTTTTTAAAAAAAACAAAACAAAACAAAACAAAAACATCTTCTTTCTAAAGCATGGGCTCTGTGGAGGCCTGAAAAGGGCTTGATCCAGAGTAGGTATTCAGTAAATTGTATTTGATGACTTTGGCATTTGAACATACTACATACACATGCTACTAAATCTGCTAACGCTGTCTGACAGGTATGTATACACAAAACCCCACAAGATAGAGTTAACCCAGTTTTGTTTTCTCAATGTTCTGTTTTCCATGGCTGCTTCCACTTGATGGGCTGAGTTACCATTGCAGTTGCTTGGCCGAGTCCAGCTCTGGATGAAGGCAAGGTCTGAAGTGGGTGGATGCAAGAGCGGCGAAGGAGAAATGAGACATGGAACACTTCTTAGCTTTGTTTTACTTGAGATGGACAGAGAGGAAGTACATCTCAATGTGGCTTGACCTACTCTGACAACCTGCATCTCTCACAGGCTTTATTTATACACAAAATCATTTCCTCAGAGACTTTAATCATTGATTACAAAGTCTTTTCATGGTACATACTTTTTCTAAAGTCTTTCTTGATTACATAAGCATTTCAAAGTAAAAGAAACAAAATGAGCAAACAGCAAATTTCATGAGAACTAAAATCTAACATGATTAAAATCAATTCTTTTAACGCAATATCTTTTTTCCTTAAAATTGGTGTCATAAAGCCTTGTGGTTATAGAAATACTAGACAGATTTCTCTATTAAGTTTGACTAAGTTAATAGATCAGAAGTTATTTCATACTACCTGTGAAAGACCCGCTCGAAATGCCCCTGAGCCCCCTGCCCCGAAGCTGCCGGGGCCTCCCAAGCCTTCACCCCGGCAGGGCTCGCGCCCCCAGCCCGCCCCGCCTGGCACCGCGCCTCGGGGCTGGGGCCGAGCAACGAGCACCAGATGGGCAGGCCCGAGAACGAGCACCAGGTAGGCTGGGGCCGAGCAACGAGCACCAGGTGGGCCGGCACGAGGGCGAGCACCAGGTGGGCCGGCACGAGAACGAACACCAAGTGAGCCGGCCTGGAGCCCGGCCCCTGAGCCCCGCCCGATGAGAAACACTCCGTCCCAAGGTCTCCGCCCCCAAGGTCAGCCATCTGGATGCGGAGGGAGGGGGAATTGAGTCTGTTGTACCAGACACCAGACCTTGAGAATATGCTGATCTGGAATGGCTCTGTGTCTTATTTGAACCATCCAATGGAAATGATTCTGTATTTCGCCTCATTTGAAAGACTCTATGTTTCACCTCATTTGAATAACTCTGTACTTTGCCTCATTTGAATAACCCTGTATAGCGCCTCATATACATTGACCAATGGGAATAGCTCTGTACAATGCCTCATTAGAATTATCCAATAGAATCCCTGCTCCTAGCTTGCGCCTTTTTCCCTATATAAGGACCCCTTTCCCTTGGCTCGAGGCGCTTAGCCACACAAAGGCTAAGTCGCCCCGGGTACCCGTGTCTCCAATAAAGCCTCTTGTTTTTTACATCCAGTTCGTGGCCTCGCTGATTCCTGGGTGTGTGGGTCTCCCTCTACGAAAGTGCCTCTTCGGGGTCTTTCACCTGTTATACCAAGATTCTCCTATATTATTCTATTAATCTACCATAATAAATATTTGATCTTTCTGCGGAAATCTAATTCCTCAGTCCTTTGATTAAATTCTTTCTTTTGTATCTGATATAAGATCACCATCCTTTCCCTTGACTCTGAAGTACCGAGCTCTTCTCTTTATTCCTCCCACAATCCTAGAAGTCCTGCTCTGACAAGTGTGCTCAGGAAGCCAGGCAGTTCCCTTAGCCAGAATGTTTTTCTTTGTGTCTCTGTCATAAACTCTTGTTTCAATATGATCTCTATCATTATTACAATCCTGCAAAGAGTAAAAGAACATCAAAGATTCCTAAAATTCCTTACTTTGCCTTCAGGAGGGTATCAAGGCTTGTCATTAATTTTATAATCAAAATCTTTTCCTTGTCCATGCTAGTTTTGTGTTTCTGAGGCAGAACATGAAAACCTAATTAATGGTTCAGTTATAGTTTGTCAGTTTCTTTAATGGTTTATCCCAGATGCTATGTCTCAGGCTTACTAATAGAAGTTCTGTAGAAGACTCAATTTCTCACATAGCTTATTTTCCCAGGGAATCATCATAGGTTTTATTCTTACTAACAACAGCCTTCATAAGAATTATTACATTATCCCAGTTCTAGTCTTCAGTGAGGGGCACTTAACAGTAAGGAACTCAAACATTAAACATGTCAAAGACATAGGCAAGAGTTGTGCAGCAGATTCCACCCAGGGCAGTGAAGGATCAGTTCAAGCCATCTAAGCACTGTGAGGTTTGCCAAGCAGCACCTTCAAGATGCTTGGCATTGCCAGCATCCCTGAGTCTAGGTGGCAACTAGCACAAATCCTTGTCAACAGTGAAACACAGGCCCAGGCAAAGAAGCAGGGGGAGAAACAGACCTTGAAGACACCGGGCTTGATGTTTGAGGTCCTACAAGGCTAGCTTCAGTGGTATTTTCAGGCTTCACAGACCAAGTCAGTTGTTGCATTGTCTCTGAAGTTGGAGTTGGGAGATGCTCACTCTAGTCTTCTGGTACAGTAGAATGGATGTGGTTAAGAATCAACATGAAATACCAAAACTCTATTTCACATCCCTGTATTTTTCAGATAAGAAAAAAAAAAAGACTCAGAGAAAAGAACATTTCCTTAGGTTTGTTTTTGAGAGAGTCTTTCCTTGTAATCTGGGCTGGCCACAAATTTACAATCTTTTTGTCTCTGGAGTGCTGATATTAGATTTGTGTGGCATACCTGCTTCTCATAGATTTTTTGTTAAAGCTTCTGATTTCTAATCCTATAAACACAACCCCCAGGCTCATAGCAGTTACCTAATCGATGTCTGCACCAGAGTGAAAACCTTGTTTCTCTTTTAACACTTAGAAAGAAAAACAAGCCAATGCAAGAAAAAGCCTGTGATAGCAGAGAGCCTGTTCATTTTGCCATGGAAATTTGTCAGGTGACCTCATTCCCACTCTGAGCACATGAGTTTCACATTTCTAGAGTGATCCCAGGTTGTCCTCAACAGTTTCTCAAGCACACCTCCAGCCTCACCAAGTGTTTTCCCTTCATTCCCTTCCTCCTTTCTAGACTTAACATGAACCTAGTACCAATTCTGTGGCACCTTGGAGAATGCTTCCACTGTTTCTGTCAAGGTAGCAGGGATGTGAACTCAGTAGAGCATACACAGTATGACCTCAGACTAACCATGGTAGTTGCCATCTCATAGCTACTTACATTTAGGGTTAAGATCCTGGCTTCTCAAATGATGTATCTCAGATGATATCCCATGTACACACATTCTCTGTTCTGTTTAACCTGTGATTTCACACTGACTCTGGCCCAGCAAAAAGTAATTTCATTTTTAAGCTTTTTTTTGATGTTTTTGGTAAAAGGCAGTGGAATAAATAGAAGGAAGGAAGGAACCTTAAAATTTTACATGGAGTGACAAGCTAGGCCTTCTGAAAAGGTTAGATTTGAGCAAAGATGGAAGAAAAAAGTTGAAACAACAGGGAAAGGGTATTCTAGGCATAGGCTGATCCAAATCTCAGAGGTTTAAACGGGCAATAGCAAAGAGGTAAGAGAACTATTAAAGGGTAAATGGGAGAAAGCCCCTGGGAGTGAGGCACCAGAAGTAATGAGGGCAGCTTTTGTGGGATCTTGAAAAGCATTTAAGATACTGGATTTTGCTCTATGGGACATGGAGGCCATTGCATGTATCTTCATTTGCTTTCTCTTGCTTTGGTAAACACCATGACCAAAAGAAACTTGGGTTAGGAAAGGGTTGATTTGACTTATGGGTCACAGTTCATCATCAGAGGAAGCCAAGACAGGAACTCAAGCAGGGCAGGAACCTGGAGGCAGGTACTGAAAGAGAGACCATGGCGTAGTGCTTGCTCTCCATGGCTAGCTCAGACTGCTCTCTTAAATAAGTCAGGACCACCTTTCCAGTGAGGCACCATTCACAGTGTGCTAGATCCTCCCACATCCATTGTCAATCAAGAAAATGCCCTACAGGCTTGCCTACAGGCCAGTGTGATGGAGGATTTTCTCAATGGAGGCTCCTTTTTCATGATGACTCTACTTTGTGTCAAGTTGACAAAAAAACTTACTAGGACAGTGTGTTTTCAAAAGGAGCAGCGATGATCTACATTTTATAAGTGTCACTCTATATGTGAAGCTTTTAGGATGAAGACACAGAAAAGGAGAGAAGCAGAGATTAGCTAAGAGATTGCTGCAGTGACCTAGGGAAGATGTGACAGTGCCAGGGATGGTGGTCCTGGCATATTTTGAAAGTTGAGCCTGTGGGGTTTCTTTATGCAATACGCATGTCACATGAAGGGTGTAGCATGGAAATATGCAGGGAAGCTCTGGTTAGGCCAGGGGATGATTTGTTTAGTGCCTTGACTGAACTCACTCACTGGGAGTTTATTTCCTCAGAAACCACTGTTAATACTGCCAGAGGTCCAGATAAAAAGTGCAGGAGAGGACGAGAATTTTTAATGTGTAAGAGAACGGGTTGAAACTGACTTGTTCAGCCTCAGGTTTACTTTGTTCCAACTCACAAAGCGTGATGGTTACCAGACAGGAAAGCATATTTCACAAGAGGCCCCGGGAAAGAGCCAGTCATTTGTTAAACACATTAATCAGATCTCCAGAGCTCCAATTTGGGCCGAGAATTTGCTGCTGCTGTGTCAGGACCCAGTCCATTTGTAATGGTGCCAAAGGCCCTTCCAAATAAGCTTTTCTCTTTGCTAGTGAGCAGGATGAGTTCAGGGAAGTACACTGGAAAGAACAGAGCACACTGTCAGGGCTACCAGGGTGCTCCAGGTTCCTCATTTGCTGGCAGAGAAGGAGTTCAGAGGGAGGAAGTTCTTTGTCTGAAGTTAGACTCATTCCCAGCTTACTTCTTGGATGCTATGTTCACTTCTTTGGTTACTTCGATGATTGGCATTTCTCACAAGTCTTTATTACTATCTGTTCATTTTGTTGTCCCTTACTGTTCATTTCTAGAAAGTTCTTTTGGACTTTGAACCATGTTGTCTTGAAAGGAAAAGTATCACCTCAGGACCCCCAAGACCAAGTTCTCAGCACCAAGGAGATTTATTTGCCCTGTAGGGGCAGAGGGCAGGGAATAAGAGACAAAGACAGGAGATAGAGGACAAGGGAGAAGGAAAGAGAAACAAAGGAAAGGGGGCAGGGATATTTGTTCTGGAGGGCAGTTTATAAAGGTACAAGGGGAAACTCATGGTAGGATGAGGTGTTTAATTGTAATTGGGCATGTTAATTAGGTGAGCCAAAGGGATTTTTTTTTTCAATCAAAAGGGGACTTTTGATTTCTGGACTTCAATAATTAGATAGCTGGACCTTGGTAGTCAGCTTCAGAAGGAGGAAGTGGCCAAATAAGGGAATAGGCCTTGGTGGCTACTTTAGGAATGTAATCTAATTTTTTTTTTTTTTTTGCAAGGTAGAAGGGATGGGAGAGAAGGGTAAGGCCTGGACAGCCACTCACCATGCTCAGGCTGGTCAGAGTCCCTTCATGGTCTGAGGAACTTTGTGCCCTCACAGGGAAGTTCAGCCTGATGTTTGGTTACTACTGAGCAGTCTGTGAAACCAGTCTCCAGATTTTGGCTGGTGGTCAATGTTGGGTAGTACTCATAGCCTGATAACCAGAAGCATATGACAGAAGTGATAAAATGACACTTCCAACAGTGATTATGAAAATGTTAATTTGCAAGAAATTGGATGGACTTAGAATGTTTAATACTAAGTGAGACCACATGTTTTCTCTCATGTGTAGCATCTAGCCAGTAATATATGTATAGGTGTAAATAAATGTATATGGGGTATAGTATAAGATGAGCAAACATGAAGATAACAAAAATAGCTAAATATAGGGGGTGAGAATTGACTTCAGTAATGAACATGAATTATGAAATAGGATGCAACTGTTTTTATAGTTCTAGCTCACAGATTTTTTTTATTTTTGATGATGGGTAAATGCATAAAATGTATTTGATGGTGAAAAATAAAATCTAATGTGAAGTTCTACAGCTTCTTTTCCAAAAGGCTACTCTAACTATATATATGTTCACGGAGTTCTATAGTTTTTGGATCAGGTTAATTTTTGTGTGAGTTTTTGTTTTTAAATAGTAAAGTTTGAAATAAAAAATTAAAGTTACTTTTATGGCCTCTGTCTGTAATCCTAGTATTTGTGAGGCTGAGGCAGGAGAATTGTCTTGAGTTTCAGACCAGCTTGGTTTATAGATGATAAAACAAAAAAAACAACCCAAAAGAACAAAACAACTCCCCCATCCCCAAGCTGGATCTTATGAGTAGCCAGCTTTATGATGAGGCCTGTTGTGGAAAGAAGCTGATGTCTTTGGCTGGTAGCTAGCAAGTAAGCTAAAAACGGAGTCTCCAGCTCTACTCTAGTATTGAGTTAATCCAAATGGGCCTGTCAGTCACCTGGTCAGGGAAATGCCCCATTGGGGAAGATGTCTATTCTAGAGACTTGAGAAACAGCAAAAAGCCTACCTGAAATGTATGTGGGCACAATGGTTCTATCTGACCGCCTGGGTGATGCCAGCTGGACCCACCCAGGCAAGAACTTCCTTTAGGATATTTTATGACCCTCTTGTAGCAAACATAACACCTTTCCTCCCACAACTGGTGAAGCTCACTTCTGTCACCCTGTCTATTTCACCTTGTTCCCCTACTTTTCCCACTGTCTTTTCTTTGCCTTCTCTCCTCCTCAACTATTGTCTCTCAGGCCAGAGTTCCTGTGATGTCCATTGAAAGAATTCAGACAAGACATACAAAGCATGGTGCGGAAGATAGGTCATGTTTATTATAGAGTGAAGTAAAACTCTTCCAGGATGAGAGTGGCCAATGGCCAAAGGGGCCATTGTATGTAGGGTATGCTCTCAAGTTGTAAGAGTGTACATTGGCCAGAGGGCTCATTGTGCCCTCATACATTTTAGGTAGGCTTTTTGCTGTTTCTCAAGTCTCTACACCAGACAGCTTCCCCAATGGGGCATTTCCCTGTCCAGGTCATTACAGACCTGTTTGGATTAACTTTTAAGAAAAGGATAATGTGTATCTTCATTCTTTACCAGAAAGTCTCCCTGTAAATAGAGATCTTAGAATGTTTTGGGCAGTTCAGAATGATACATCTCTATCTAGGGCCTCAAATACAACTCAGATCTCATTCTTTTTGGCTAGCACTTAGGGTCTTGTAGTTTCAGTTTCTGGTTTTACAAGCTGCTGATTCTGAAGGTGGGTGTTGGTCCCTCCTTAGGCCTCTATCATCTGACTAATTACCTAACCAGAGTTTTTTTTTTTTGTGTGTGTGTGTGTGTCTGTCTGTCTGTCTGTCTGTCTGTCTGTGAATATAAAGGAACAGCATGGCACTCCATGGCTAGTAAAGGTGTGGTGCTTTGTGAAGCTGGAGACCTGAAGTTGTGGGAGAAGACTCAGTTGTAGAGCCAGCATTACCATCAGGAACCTCTGGGGATGCTGGGGAGGCTGAGGGTAGAATGAAAACCCCTCAGCTCATGCCTGAGCTCTCTATGTGCTGAACCTGACAGAAGGCAGACATCAAGGAGACATATGATCTGAAGTAGAATATGAGACAAGAGTCTAGAGACCAGAGTTAGGGGAGTCGAGGGTGTGCCAGGAGAGAGTGTTCCTGGAAGAGGGAGCTGATTTCAGTCTGTAGCCTAGGTCCACAGAGACACTCTGGGAAACAATATGACATGCTTCTCAGAAGTTATTCTGCCAATTATAATTGGTATGGAGCTGGCAATATTTATACCCCTGAAGACTTGGAGAGAGTGTTAATTACTGGGTACTTTGACTGACAGACTGCTTTTCTTTGGCTCTGGAGAAACACACAGATACAAAGGTGCTGACAGCTGGAAATTTGTGAGGCCCTGAAAGGTGACACCAGAAGGGGGGCACTTACAGGGGGCACTGAAAGGGGACACTGGTAGTCTTCTCTGGGGCCTAGTGGTGTAGTAAACACAGAAGTACTTCCATCTTCAAATCAAGAAGGATACAACTTAGGTTCATATTTAGGGAAACAAGTGAAAATGACAACTGTAATTTAACATTAGATAGGTTTCACAATGATTGTTCTCTTCATTCTCTTGGTGACACTCCTCTGCCTTCTCTCATAGCCAGGATTTGAACTGTTGAATCTGCATTGTATTTTTTGCTGCACATTCTGATTGTGTTTTTCTGCTGTGCGTTAGCCAGGCAGGAAGGAGCTCATTTCATAGAGCAAAAAGCAGACAAGGAAAGAGGAATACTGGCTCAGGAGCCAGTTGGGCACA
The DNA here is from genome assembly GCF_003668045.3 of Cricetulus griseus. Taxonomy (NCBI): domain Eukaryota; kingdom Metazoa; phylum Chordata; class Mammalia; order Rodentia; family Cricetidae; genus Cricetulus; species Cricetulus griseus. The sequence goes on from NC_048595.1 coordinate 178,567,668, forward strand.
GGACACTTAAGACCAGCTCTAAGAGCCAGGCCTCTAATCCCAACTACTTGGAGGGTAAAACAGGAAGTCTCCAAGTTTGAGAGCTGCCTGAATAGCTCAGTAAGGACCTATCTTAAAATAAAAATGTCAAAAGAGGGGCTGTAGCTCAGTGGAAGAGTGCTTTGGGTTCAACTCCCATTACTGCAAACCAACCAATCAGCAAACAAGTGCTGTCCTTTTAGGATGGGTGATCCTGGGCAAGTTAAAATTTATTTTATTATATTTTGTTCAGTCTCTCAATTGGTAGGATTATAGGTGTGAGCCACCATGTCCTGCTAAGAAGTGTCCTTCATGCCAGGAATGGTGACACAGGTATGTAATCCCAACAGAGGCAGGTGGATTCTATGAATTCAAGGCCAGCCTGGTCTATGTTCCAGGACAGGCAGAGCTACATAGTCATAGTGAGATCATAACTCTAAAGTATCTTTAAAAGAAAAGAATATTTTATGAAGGCAGCAGTGGTGGTACATACCTTTAATCCCAGCACTTTAGAGGCAGAGGCAGGTAGATCTCTGTGACTTTGGGGTCAGCCTGATATATAGTGAGTTCCAGGACAGCCAGAGCTATACAGTGAAACCCTGTCTCAAACAAATAAACAACCCCCCCAAACAAACAACAACAACAAAAAACCCACCACTACCACCAGTGAAAAAAAACCACAAAAAACCCTCCCAAACAAACCATATATATGATGAAAAAATAAATAGAAGTACTTTTATTTTGGTGTCGCAGTTTTCTTGAAAACAATGTGCCTGTAAAAGTCTCTCTGCTCTCCTAGCTCTACAACTGTGTAATTGAACACTTTGAAGTTAAGTAATGAAAGTGTATTCAAATAATTACACTGAGACCATGTGATCATCTCTCTACTTCTAACCTAGAAGATGGAATCTTCCCATTTCCTTTTCAGCATCTTGTTCCCTTTCAAATTCATTTTGACCTCTCTTCCGGCCTAATTGTTCATTGGATGGAGTATTTTAGCCACAATAAAAAGTTTTAGTTAAAGTAAAAATTTCTGCATGCAGTTTTCAGGCAAGCATTATCTTTTGAGAGTTGGTAAGTCTGTGTTGTTTTTTTGTAGAAGAGGACATTTTCCCTAAGAGTCTGTGGAGCAAAGGAAGTCCAGGATGGAATGGGAAGGGAGGAGACTTTTGTGAGTTCTAAAGCCTGCTATTTGATTCTGTTGGAATAATGATGTTGGAAGAAGCTGTTAAAGGGCCTGCAAGGGGGAAGCTGATGTCTGAACCAGGATGGAACCGTCAGTCAGTGGGTGTGCTTTGAATGAGAATATCCCCCATGGGCTCAGGTGTTTGAATGCTTGGTCCCCCATTGGTGGCACTGATTGTGTAGGCTTATGAATTATGTCCATGCTGGAGGAAGTATGTCATTGGGGAGGGCTTTGAGAGTTGGAAGACTCGCCAGTTCTAGTTTGGGCTCTCTGATTCTAGTTGTCTCTTTCTGCTCAGAACATACCACACAGGGTTGCTTAGAGTTCAAAAGCTGACATGACTCCTACCCCCATCTTTAGACCCAGAATCCCATTTTCTTGTGATGCTATCAATTCTGTCTCGTTTCTTCTTGTTGTAGAGGCACTTTGTGTTCTAGACATACCATCACCTAGTTAAGGTTTTCTTCAGACGGGTAGATAGCAGAGACATGGAGTGTTTTCGTTAACTTTGTGTTAATTTTGCTAGACCACAGTACTCAGTGTATTTGGTTAAACATGTCTTGATATTGTTGTGAAAGCTATTTCAGAGATGAGATTAAGATTTAAATAGGTTTTAAGTAATCTATATTATCCTTCTAAATCTGGCTATGCCTCAGCCAATCAGCTTCTGGCCTTAAGGAAAAAGGACCAGGGGATTCTGCCAACAGATTGCCTTTGGATTCTAACATAACATGAGCTCCTTTTGTGTTTCTAGTCTACTTGGCCTATCCTGCCAGCCTCCACATTCATGGGAGCCAGTTCAATTCCTTAAAATTAATCCCCCACTCCTTTCCTCTCTCTTTCTCCCTTCCTAAACACACACCTATCTAACGGATTACTTGAAGAACTCTGATTTAATATAATAGATTTTTAAGTATCTAACTTCCCCTTAGACACAAAGTCAAAGTTAGAAAGAAAAGTCTTAGGTGATGTTTCAAAAGAAAATGTAATTAGTTATGTGAGAATGTGTTTGAAAAAGGGTCTCTATAGAATTTTCTATGAAGCCGGGCTGGCCTTCAACTTGCAATCAATCCTCCTGCCTTAGCTTCACTAGTGCTGAGATGACAGGTGTGCATCACTGCACCTGGATAAAAAGAGATTTTTGGATTAGAATTTTAATTTTCCTTTAGTTTTGGACAAGCAGGGTTTCAATTTAGTGAAAATTTAGGAAGAGATGAATTGTACATAGTATACAGATCTACTTCAGGGCTGTTAATCATATATATATAATATACATATATATAATATACATATATATATATATATTACCCATAAGTAATATTTTCTAGTCACACACTCTTTAACCTTTATGGTTTTTTTGATCCTCTTTTGTTCTATTACAACCCCCTGAGAGAGGCATTAACTTTCACATTTTGCAGAAGAAAAAGCTGAGGCTCACAGACATCAAGTATATGTCCATGGCATCAAAGTAAATGCAGATGAAGCATTCAAAATCACTTTTCAAAAATTCTGAAATACACCCTTGTTTTGCTTTTACTTAGAGATTTTTGACCTTTGTGAAGAATGGCCTGCGTTCAAAGCCATAATCTTTGGTTATTTTTGGTACCTGGGAGAAACCATCTGTATCTTTACTGGAAAGAACAGACAAAAATCCATTTATACTGCACTCAACTGTCTACAAGTTAGCAGCTAACTTTATGGGGTTGTAAATTGTCTGACTCTTAATTGATAGTTAATGCTAAATCAAGCAAAAGCTGTTTCCCTAGAGTCAGATGGTCTTTATGCCATGCTTTAGTATGACTAGATGGGACAGCTGGCGATCCTCTGGTTTATTTCTGAATGTTTTTTCTTATCGGTACACTTCTATAGTGACAGACTTCAAAAGTTGTTTGTGAGCCAGGCCTGGTAGTGCATACTGGTAATCCCAGCACTTGGGAGGCAGTGGTAGGAGTATCAAGAGTTCAAGGTCTCATAAGATCCTGTCTCATATCTTTAAAAATATGCTCACAGAGGGCCAGTGTGATGGCTCAGGAGGGAAAGTCACCTGCTGTCAAGTCTGAAAACTAAAGTTCAATCCCTAGGACCCACAGACTGAGAAGGAGAGAACTGATTCCTGAAAGTTGTCCTCTGACTTAGTTTTATGCCTTTGCATGCTTGCTCCTATACACAAACCACATGCACACAGAATCAATTTTTAAAACACAATAAAATTGAACCGTACAATAGAAGTGATGAACCCCTTTCCATTATTTTCCAGGTTAAATGGCCAAACTCAGAACGGAATAAAAGAGGCAAGAGGTATAAGAAAGCCTGCTGGGCACCAGCCTCTCTCTTTACTTCCTGGCTGTGGATGCAATGTGACTAGTTGCCTGCGACCCTGCTGCCACAGCTGGAGCTGCTCTTCATGCTATGCTTCTCTACAGGGCTGGATGATGCCTTCAAGCACTGAGCCCAAAGGAGCCTTAGATTGTCAGGTATCTGGTCACAGAAACAAGAAAAGTAACCAAATCATAAGTATTCACTTCTGCTTTTTTTTTTTTTTTTTGGAAAAACTGATAATGCCATATTACTTTTATATGAATCAGAGTTAATATAGATTTAAAGAGAGGGACTAATAGGATGAAAGAGGGCTGAGGGAAAGAATGAAGTATGTCCAAGAGTCACCTAGCTATATTAATTTTTCAAATGTTTAGTAGATTGGCCTGTGAAGTCATCTGGTCCTGGGCTTTAAAAAATGTATTTATTTTATGTTTATGTTTGTTTGAGTGTGTGCACATGGGTGCATGTATTTGCACCAAGTGCGATTAGGAGTCTGGGGAAGTTAGGAGAGGGATCTCCTGGAAATAGGGTTATGGGTGGTTGTGGGCCACCGGGGTCCTTGCAAAAATAGTAGGTGCTCTTAACCACCATGATGGCTATTCTTGCTTATCAGCTTGACTGTGTCTGGGATTAGATAAAACCCAAGAGGCTGGGTACACCTGTGAGGGATTTTTCTTTTCTTTTTTTTGGGGGGGGTGGATTTTTCTTGATTGAATTATTTGGAGTGGGAAGACCCACCCTAAATTTGGATCTTTTGAGGTGAAATGATCCACCTTAAATCTGGGCCTTATCTTCTAGTAACAGTCTGTATATAAAGGACATGGGAGAAGGAGGTACTTGCTTTTTGCCTGCTTGCCCTCACTCTTGATGGCAAATTCATTCCATTCCTGTCATTAAGGCACAATTCTTTGGGATTCTGGAGTATATCGAAGACCAGCTGAGACATTCAGCCTCACAGACTGAAGAGCTATTGCTGGTAGACAGCCCTTGTTGAAGTAGCTGGACCACAGCATGCCGCTGCCATATATAATATTTAATATTATTCATATATATTGCACACACACACACACATTCATTCTGTCAGTTCTGTTCTTCTAGAGAACCCAGGTTCTAGGATTTTTATGGAGGGTAATTTTTGTTTTAAATTATTAATCTAGTCTCTTTATTTGGGGTTTATTCAGATTTTTTTTGTTTGCTCTTTAGTCAGTGTCTTAGTAACTGTTTTATTGCTGTAAAGAGACACCATGACCACGTCAACTCTTTATAATAAAGCATGCAATTGGGACTGGTTTACAGTTTCAGAGGTTTAGTTCATTATTAGCATGGAGGGGAGCATGGCACCCTCCAGGCAGACACGGTGCTGGAGAAGCAGCTGAGAGTCCTACATCCAGATCTTCAGGCAACTGGAGGAGAGAGAGCCACTGGGCCTATCTTGGGCTTTTGAAACCTCAAAGCCCACCCTCAGTGACACATTTCCTCCAACAAGGTCACACCTGCTAATCTTTCTCATTTATTTGAATGCTTAGTCATTCAAATAAATGAGCCTATTGGGGGTAGGCATTCTTGTTCAAACCACCAAAGTTGGCTTTGGTAATTACTGTTTTTTTTCTAGGAATTTGTCCATTTATCTAAATTAGAAGAAAAGAGTCACAATAGTGTCTCCTGTGATTTTTTTTCATTTTTAAACGGTCTGTAATATGGTTCCATCTTCCATTTCTAACTTCGGTTTCATAAGTATGTTTAGCAATGCGAGTCTTTCTTGTTCGATGCCAGTAAAGGGTAGTTGATTTTGTTGTAAAGAAATGTCTTTCTAGGCATTTGTGATAGTGCAGAAGCTAACTTGCTGTCTAAGCATGTGTGAAGTTCTGTGTTCAGTCCCTAGCACTGCATGTAAGAAATGTGTCTAGGTGACTGGAGAGATCGCTCTGTGGTTAAGAGTGCTTGTTGCTCTCACCGATGACCTGGGATTCGGGTACCAGCATGTAGATGGTGGTTCACAAATGCAGGTAACTTCAGTTCCCTGGAATCTGACATTCTCTTCTGACCTCTGGGGGTCCCAGGCAAAACATACATACATATAGGCAAAACACCCATACACATAAAAATAAAATAAATGAACTATTTTTTCCCCTTAGGAACTGGGACTAAGTTTCAAAAAAAAAAGTTTTCCTTACTTTTCCAAAAGGGTACATAGGTGAACAGGTGAACACCAACAGTGGGGTTCTGCCGTATTTTTATTATAATACAAGGGGAGGGGGTTCTGGACCTCATGTGGAGTGGTTAGAGCTTGGCATCCATTCTTACACAATTGGCTGATTTAAAGGGATGTAGTTCATAAATGAGATGCAAATTTTAGCAGAAAGTGAAACTCCAACATATATTTGATTTTAAGAAGTGCTAACCCTGTAAGAATTTGGATTTCAGCTAAGTAGCTTCTTCAGAAAATTATTGAAAAAGGAGTTTTGTCTTATTTAACATTTTGATAGAAACATTTACAATTTTTCCATGTGTAAGCACAGGGTGGTGCTGCACCCCTGTACCACTACATGTGAAATTGCAAGTGCATGGCATGATGCCTGGCTTTTATTTCTGTCTCAGTGCATGTTCTGAAGATCGAACTCTCATGCACTCAGTCAGACCTGTACACCAACCACTGTGTCAGCTGAGGTATCTTCCCAGCCTTCGCTTTTTTATAGCTTTGTTTTCTGTTGCTGTTGTTGTCATTCTGTTCCTATCACTGCAATTTCTGTAGTTATCTAGTGACTATTTTTTCATCGTAATGCTTGATCATCATCATCATCTTCTTTTTTTTTTTAACCCCATCTTCTTATTATTGTTATTGCAGTGCTAGAGATTGAACCTAGGGCCTTATGCATGCCAGCAACTGCTCTACCAACTGAGCCCCATTTCCTGCCCTCAAAACCCTTCTTTGGTGTCTAGTCTAATATCAGGAAATCAAAGCCAAGAAACTGATCTCCATTAAGTCTTGTATTAAGTCTCTAAAAGTGAGTGGACTCCTCTTTTTTCTGGGTCCTCACCATTTGCCAGTACTGCAAATGAACTTTACAACGGTCTGTTAGTGCCAGTTAGAACCTGTATAAGTCTCAGAATAGACACTGCAGTTATTTCCCTGGAGGGTTTTGTAGCCTTGCTTCCGCACTAGAAGCACCATTATTCCTTAGGGATTAAGTGATAATCCCCAATGAAAGGACTTTTATTCAGATATAAAAGTCTGTGGAGGCTTTGAGTATAAAAGAAATTTGCCCACTATATCCTGATAAAGAGCGAACAGAATCCCTGAGTTTATTCAGACAGCAGTATATCCAGGGACTCTGTAAACACATTTACTTCTCAATTTGGAGGGCTCTTTTTAATAATAAGGTCATTAAAAATATCTAATTTCAGGTACCCCCCTCCAGTCTGCTTTGTGTGCCACTCTTCTAAACACAAAAGGAGGTGCCTTGCTGCCTCTGATGTGTTTGGAGCAAGGCTGAAGAGGCTGCCAAGAAGCTTCAGTTCAGCTTCTTGAAGATTTCAGTCCTGGCTACCTGTCTGTGGAAGGTTTGGCAGCACAAATTTCCCACCAAAGAAACTTTTGTGGGTTGGTTAGTTACTTACAAGTCAACTTCACACAAATCTAGGCATAGCTTGGAAGAAGGACTTTTAATTGAGAAAATGCCTCCACCAGATTGGTCTGTAGGCGTGTCTGTGGGGATATTGTCTTGGTTAATGATTGATGTGGGAGGGCCCAGCTTATTGTAGGAGGTGCCAGTCTTGGACAGGTGGTCTTAGGTTGTATAAGAAAGCAAACTGAGCAAGCCATCGAGAGAAACCCAGTAAAGAGCATTTCCTCCATGTCTTCTGCTTCAGTTTCTGCTTCCCGGTTCCTGCTCTGCTTGAGTCCCTGTCTTGACTTGCCCGAATGATGGATTGTGACTGGGGCATGGAAGCCAAATAAACCCTTTTCTTCCAAAGTTGCTTTTGGTGTTTACTATAGCAACAGAAAAGTAATGAAGAGACCAGTTGAGTCCCTATTTAGGGAAGACCTATTGAGAAGCCCTCTAGGTAACTTCTGGTGGCCAGAGTAATGAAGGAAAGAAAAAGGCATCTCAGAACTTCAGTGTCCTCTATTTCTTTGTAAGAAACAAAGACAGGAATGTTGTCATAGACAATTCAGTTTGTGGAACTCAATTGTTGACTCATACAATTCAATAATAGAAAGCACATCCCTAAAGATGATCACAGTAAATGGACCAAGAGTGCCATCTTCAACTTGTAGACACTGCCGGGCAGGATGAAAGCCCTATTTTCCCCAGGCATACTTCATAGACATCGATCAATTTATTTTTGTGGATTGTTACTTCAACCAAAAGTTTTCAAATGACTAATGTTACCTGTGACAAATTGTTGGATGTATTGAGGAAAGCCCAATAACTTTTTTTAAAGACTAATGTATGGAAAGAGAGATCAGTTATACAGAAGGGAAAATTTGGCAGAATCTGGAAATGCTGCTTTTTTGGAATCCTCTGCTAAAAAACCCAAAAAGGCAGCTGCTGGGAGTTAAAGGGAGGACTGACTATAGGGGCCCCAGTATTAGTGTGATACTTTTGTAAAGGGATGATAGTGAGTCTGAAAGGATGGATATCTAGCCCCATGGGGAAAGTCTTCATGCTCCGTGAGCTGAACCCAAGGACCCAAGGACCCAAGGACGTGGCACTAAATTCTACCTGGAGAGCAAACTGTGGTCACCATTGACAGTAACTGTACCTCTTTTCCCTTCTGCTAATCTGAGCGATGGCATTTGGGTCAGAGCTCCTTCCCTTTCAGGTTATGTCAATGTCCGACTCTGTCCAAATGAGTTTACTTGCATTTTCAATTTTTTTATATAAACAGTTTATTTACTCTAAACAGCAACACAGACAAAATGCCATATAAACACAAAGGAAAAGGTGCAGAATGGAGACGCTGGCCAACTTTGGATCTGAGGCTCATAAGCAACAACCCAGGTTTCTGAGGAGGATGAGGATGGGGAGAGAGGGACAATATGGATCTGTCATACAGCCAGCTGGAGGCCAGAGAACAGTGGGAAGCATGCCTGCATCCGAGCACGAAGAAACTAGCTCCTCGGTGCTTACCAAGTACAAAAGTTTATCATTTTACAGCAGTTGAAATACTGACATCAATATTAAAATAAAAGCAAGTTTTACATAATAATCAAAAATACAAAAGACTGAAGGAAGAGACCCTGTATGAAAAAGTGGGGCAATTCAGCGAATTGAGACTGTAAATGCAAGTGGCAGAAATGGAAAATGGCGCCCGCTCAACCCTCCCAGGCATCTAGTAACTGTACGCAGAGACTTAAGTCTGGAAAAGTTTGTAAACAAGTTCTTGCCAAGCCAATCCCTTCCTCGTCATAGAGCCATAGTGCCGCTGCTTATGAGGGCAAACTTCTTCACTCGTGCTCGAACCCTTTTCTCATATTCCACTCTGTTTTGGCAGTAAATTGTGTAGGCCTCTGTTTGAGCTGGGTCTTGAATATTTGGCTCATTTAGAAGTTCTTGTATTCCTAATAAGATCTGTTTGATAGTGATAGCTGGCCTCCAGTCCTTGTCTTCCTCCAGGATGGACAGGCACACTGTGCCAGAAGGATACACATTTGGGTGAAACAGTGGTGGCTCAAATTTACATTTTGGTGGTGAGGACAGATAGTCATCTTTGAAAAGCATCGGTAGTTTGAACAAGCCTCCTTCCCATGGAGTCCCCTTCTTTCCAGGGATAGCGCACTCCCAATTCATCAGGTTCATCATGCCATCGGGGTTCTTTGTTGGGACAGCCACAAAGCCAAAAGGGTGGTCCTTCCTCCAAGCTTTCCTTTCCTGGGCAAGTCGGCTGAGGGCAATCCCAGACATATTCAAAGTCCCTGGGCGACGGTGGCCCGGACCATCGCTGCGGTAGAGGTGGCGCTCCTTTGTCTCGGAACTTCCTCAAATTTGATTTCATTAAAAATTTAATTTTTATTTATTGTTATTCTCTCTCTCTCTGTCTCTGCCTGTCTCTCTCTGTCCCCGCCCCCCCGCCCTCCCCCTCCCCTGTTCCCTCCCAGCCCCCCCCTCTGTGTGTATGAGTCTTGGTGTACTTGTGACTTGACATTGTGCAGAGGTCAGAGGACAACTTTTGGGAGTGGATTCTGTCCTTCCACTGTGGAATCTTGTGACTGAACTTAGGTCATCAAGTTTGTGAAGCAAGACCTGCTAAGCCATTTCACCAACAGTTTTTTTTAATTTTAAAAGAATCATATTTTAAATTTGTCTATTTAATATTTTGATGAAGAATGTAATCAGTATAAATTTTCAGTGTCATTTGTTGTTTAAAATAAGGTGATGTCAAGATGATGACTATTTTATGCTACTGTTAACTAAGCTCCAATGTGTCAGTGTTTATTTCATTGTATAAATGTTTAGCTGTACAGGAAATAGCTAAAAATCTTAAAAATGTGTCTTTTCAGTTTGAATAATCATAGTGTAAATAATTAAAATGGATGAAAAGAACAGTGCCGTATGTACATGGAAAAGCATTCCAAAACAAATCCAGCAGTGTTCCAGAATAGATAGCTATCATTTGATTTCCCTCATTGGCTTACTAGGCTTATGTGATTTATTCTTGATTCATATGTAAGCAGTGTGCTTCTGTATTCATTTGCTTCTGACTAGAAGTGTCTTAGCAATCCTGATGTAGTCCTGTATTTTAGTTCATGGATGTCTGCTTTTGGCCATAATGCTGAAAACTTGACTCTTAAGTCTATTCCAGTGAAGAGTGCTTTAGTTTATAGTATTGATCTTTGGGATAGTAGGGAAAGAGATCGAAAGCCACCTGGTTCGACCAAACTAAAAGTTCCCTAGTTTATGTCTGGAGACAACCATGTTAAATAGAAGAGGATACCATTCTCTGTTGGGTTGTAGTATTTGACAGTGTTTCTTCAAGGACAAGAATATATTGCAAAATTGAGGACAATGGTAAATCTACTTCAAAGAGTAACATAGGGGGCCAGGATATGCTGCAGCTTTGTAAAAGAATACTTGCCTAGCATGTGTGAGGTCTTGGGTTCATTCAGTCTCTACATACACAAAAGGAACATAAGGGAGAGCAAATTTACTTCTTTAGTTGCATGGTTTGTACCATTTCATGTGATTAATACATAATACCATTCTGGTATTATTAAGCTAATAAAGGAATAGGTGTTATTCTTTTGTTTAAAAAGAATAGAAATGCTGAGACATGAGACATATTGACTATAAGTTTATTATAAGGCCCAGCAGAATGGGGAGACTAAGAAGAGGAACAGGGGTAAATGGCTGACCGCCATGGCTGGTCGCCATAGAGAGACAGAGTGAGAGCATAGGTGGGAGACAGAGTAGAGAGAAAGCAGAGACAAAGCAGAGTGGGGAAACAGAGAGTGTAAATGGACAGGGACTTGTCTTTTAAAGGGGTCCTCTGCACCTGTGTGCAGAGTTAGTTCCCATGGAACCTTGGGCTGACCAGGGTACTGCCTGTTCCACCAGGTAACAGGGGCAGGCCAGCATAATGCCTGAACCTTTCAATAGGGAATATATCAAACATACCTGATTAGTTCCAGCTTCTCTCCTGTTTGTGAGTTGTACATCTTATTGTAGAGACTAAAATACTAAGCACTTAGTTGTAGTTTTTTTTTTTTAAATTTTTACTCTTTTTGGCTCTTTGCTCTTGGGGGGGGGTCCAACACCCAGCTTCCAAATAAACACACACACACACACACACACACACACACACACACACACAGACTTATTCTTACTTATGAATGCCCCACCTTAGCTTGGCTTGTGTCTAGCCAGCCTTTCTTAACTTAAATTATCCCATTTACCTTTTGCATCTGGGCTTTTATCTTTCTCTATTTCTGTATTTCTTTCTTTGCTTCTAACTCTGAGGCTTTCTGTGTAGCTGGGTGGCTAGCCCTTGGAGTTCTCCTCTCCTCCTTTTCTCCCTCTTGAGCTTTCTCTTCCCAAGATGTCTCCTCCTATTTATTCTCTCTACCTTGCAGACACACCTATCCCTTTCCTGCCTAACTATTGGCCATTAAGTTCTTTATTAGACCAATCAGGTGTTTTTAGACAGGCAAAGTAACACAGCTTCACAGTTAAACAAATACAATGTAAAAGAATGCAACACATCTTTGCATCATTAAACAAATATTCCACAGCGTGAACAAATGTAATACATCTTAAAATAATATTCCAAAAAATAATATTCCACAACACCTAGTAATTTATTCATCCAGGAAGGAAGCCTCAAAGACAGCTGGCATATAAAAACACATTCACAATTACATCTTCCTAAATTCTGCAATTGATCTTGGACATTGAGAGTTTTTTATTTTTTTTTGTAGTATTTGGATAGAATCCTGGGCAACATGCATGATAGGCAAGTGTTCTACTGCTGAGCAACACCACTAGCCAGGAACTGATCTTGGGAAAGCAACATAAAATAGTTTTCAGAAGAGAACAGTCACCACCATGAGAAACATAGATGCCTGGAAACAAAGAATAGCTGCAGCTACAGTAACTATTAATAAGTTAATAAGTAACTATAATAATGACACCCTATTATTAGGTAAATGTAACTAAAGGGGTAATTATAGGAACTTCAATTATTTCTGCAATGAGGGGCCTGGGCTCCTGTTTTTTGTTTGTTTGTTTTAAATAACCAAAGGTATGACAAAGTTTGCAGAAAGACCACAAACTTACTCCTATTTGGTCAGATTACACAGAATTTGCCATATCTTGTTGATAACAAAGTGAACATCATAGGACTGCTTTCTCTTTCTTTATTCCTTTAATTTTTTAGATGTGATTTTTTTTTATTGTAAAACAATCTTTTCTAGTCCTTTAATTTTTTTATTCATTTGGGGGATAAGTTGCACTCTGTAGTCCAGACTGCCTGGAACTCAACACTAGCCCAGGCTGGCACCCAGCATGGCACTCCTCTTGCCTCAACCTCAACCTAGGATTACAGTGCATGTGCTACCATGCAAAGTTTTGTCATTTTAATACAGAGAAAAAATCCTACTTTTTTATTAATGTAGCAATTAACAATATAGCAATTGACAATAAAGAATTCACTTCCTTTAAAGAATTTATTTATTTATTTATTTATTTATTTATTTAATTTTGAGACAGAGTCTTTCTGTCAGAGTCCTTGCTGTCTGGGAACTCACTATGTAGACCAGGCTGGCCTTGAACTCACAAAAATCTTCCTCTGTTGGCATTAAAGGTGTGCACCACTAGGCCCAACAAAAAATCTTACAAAGCTAATTAGTAAAAATACTAACATATTTCTTTGTTTCATTCCAGTTTCCGAGTCTGCAGGGGGCTGTAAACCAACATGAGCAGAATCTTCTTTTTCTCAAGCTTCTACAACTCATTCATTCAGTTTTTGTCTTTTACTTATTGTTCACATTCTGGCAAATTGATGGTTTCATTGATAAATCAAACCATTCTCATCACATTTACAAATGTGGTATTCATGTTTCCATTCTTGGTTTGGTTCAATGATCTATATAAAGCACAAAACCAGTCTCTAGCTCCTGTGTCCTCACAGAGCTAACTCTGGGCAAGCAATGAGTATGAAATATGGAAGCATTTAGCTGGCCAGCAAATGTTAAAAGCAAGTGTAATAAAACTTCCTATGGTGACATGTTCCTTCTGCATTTTATGAGGTGGTAAATGGAACAGATACAATGAAAAAACTCAAAGATTTGTCAAGCATACAAAAACAGTATACAAAGGTGTGTGTGTGTGTATGTGTATGCGCTCGAATGTACTTTGCTTGTTGAACAATGTTTTTGCATTTTAGTTTCCGAAGAAATAAATGAGTGAGAAATAAATGATATCAGTTTGTGAAACCACGAAGACCATAAAACAAGATGACGTGACAATTAAGGATAGTATTCCATTGTGAAGACTGCATTTGACCTATTTCTTAGCAAGATACATGTAAAGAGTTTGTCTTCTTTATGCCTAGAATGTTGGGATATGAAGGATTTTTTTTTTTTTTTTTGAGACGGGGTTTCTTTGTATTGCTTTGGAGGTTGTCCTGGAACTTGCTCTGTAGACCAGGCTGGCCTTGAACCCAGATATCTGCCTGCCTCTGCCTCCTGAGTACTGGGATTAAAGGCATGCACCACCAATGCCCAGCTGAGATAATCAAGTTTTTTTTTTTTTTTTTTTTTTTTTTTTTTTTTTTTTTTTTGAGACAGGGTTTCTCTGTGGCTTTGGAGGCTGTCCTGGAACTAGCTCTTGTAGACCAGACTTGTCTCGAACTCACAGAGATCCGCCTGCCTCTGCCTCCCAAGTGCTGGGATTAAAGACGTGCACCACCACCGCCCGGCGATAATCAAGTTTTAAGTAAAGAAATTCATGAATGGAATCTATATTCATAATCGTATCGGACAGGATGGATGGGTGATTCTCATTTTACTACTTTACAAGTGAAAAAAGCAAGACATTTATGATCCTTTAGCTAATGAGTGACATACTCAGAAATTGAGTTTTCTCATTTCCAACCCCATGTACCTTGTTATCCCCATAATTGAATATTCATGTGTATATAAGGGAAAAGACAAAGTGTTATGTGGATATGGTTCAAATCCAGTCCAGCTAGGCAACAGACAATGCCATATGCTTCTGGCAGGGAATTCAAGACTTACTCTTTTTTGACCTCCTGTTTGGGTCTCAGAGCAGACAAACATTAAAGATCCTTATACCCTGCTAAATGGAAAAGACACCATCTGATTGCTGGCTTCAGCCCTCTCAAAGAGTGACGCTAACAGTCATGGCAGGACATGTTCAGTTACTAGTGGCCCTGAAGGGGCCTGAAGGGTCATCCCATCCTGTTCCATTCTGTACTATGATTCCCTTTAACACTTCGAATTGGATTGTACTCTTAGAATTTCCCTCTAGTTTCTTTCATGCTAATCCCCTTCATTCCCATGGCCCTGGCTCTAAAACTTCTGGTAATGACTTGTCATTTCTGCTGACCTCATCTCTGAGTGGGAGGAAACTCCCCCCCACCTCTGTGTGTGTGTGTGTGTGTGTGTGTGTGTGTGTGTGTGTGGTGGGGAGATAAAAGGCAAGGCTTACACCAGATCAAATGTCAGCCTGGGCAAGGCTTACACCAGATCAAATATCAGCCTGGGCAGGGCAGCATGGCTGCTATATGCATTAGAAAAAGGAAGAAACACAACTTTTCCAGGCACTGGTGGCCTCTGCTTACTCCATAAAAGTAAGATGGAAGGCAATGCTGTAGAATGTGTCTTTCATCCCAGGCAGAGGCAGTCAGATCTCTGCTAGTTGGTTCCAGGATAGCCAGTGTAGAGAGACCCTATCTCAAAAATAAATAAATAAATAAATAAATAAATAAATAAAAAAGATGAATGGAAGTCTCTCTTCATCACACGGATCACAGGATCATAGAATGGGACAGGAGACTGCAAAGTTGGCACTGTCCTCTGTGGAAAGTAGGTCACTAGCAAAGAGGGAACCGCAGCCTCTCAGATCTGAATTCTAATGGAGTGCAGATCACCTTGGACTTCCATGTTATCACAAAATAAACAATACACGGAGGTGTATTATGGCAGGCCACCAACTAGTTTCACACTGGTCCTTTTAAGTCTGTCTTCGTAAGAGGGTTAGTACTGCTATCCCACTTAACAGAACAGAGAGGCAAGCAAGGGATCTTACTTAAGATCTTACATGCAAGACTTGTAACGGCCTGAATCCAAACAGACTACTGTTGGGAAGGATCTCGGGGGGACATAATGTACGCTAGCCCCTCTGTTTAGCACACAGAGGGCAGAAGTCCCCCGGAGAAATGAAGTGACTTGTTTAAGGCTACAGGCTGAGTGTACTGAGTCGGGGGAGCCGTACAGTTTTGAGCCTCTCCAAGTTCCTTTCTTCACAGCAGTCCTAGGGAGGCTGGGAGGAGCAGAGCACGCTTTGCGCTGAGGCTGGGGGCTCAGTCTTTCCGGGGCGGTCCCTAGCGGCGGTGCATTCCAGAGTCATCCGTGTGCGGCTCTGAGCACGCATCCCAGCCACTCCTGCGCGCTCCCGGACTTGGAGCCCGAGCACGTTCTCGACGCTAGCGGGGCTGAGGCTCCAGAGCTGGGGTAGATTGAAGCTGCTGGATCCCCTACGATCCTGGGGCCCCGGAAAGCACCGGTTGCTGCTTGTCAAGCCTAAGCGGGGATCGGGGTCGGATCGAGGGTGAGTGAGACCGAAGGGTGTCTCCCGATTGGAGACTGCCCACTTACCCGTGTCGTCTCCTTCCTTGCTACTTCTGAGTTTCTTTCCCCCAATCTTGTTCCTTAGTTACCTCCGCTGTCAGCCCTAAGTTCCAGCCTCCTTCTGCTCTCTTGGACCTCTTAGCAGGCCATGGCTTGAGTGGGTGAACCCCGGCTCACTGGCAGATGGGCTTCTCTAAGGCTTCCCTGCTCCTGTCTTTCCGCGGCTCCTGCCCACCCGTACTGAGCCCGGGAGCGCCTGAGCACAGCGCAAGGATTGTGCATCCACAGAGACAACAGGTCGTCAGAGACGGGAATATCCGGAGCCAGCAGTTAGTCTTCAGGACTGCTGGGTTCTAACCTGCCTCTAGTTACTTCACCATCGTCTCAGTGAACTGTTTAGTCACAGTGGAATGGGGAAAACATCCTTTCAGACTAGAAGAAAATGAAAACACAAGGTATCTTGGAGAGGGACCTTTCTTCCAAACTCCCTTCTCCAGGTTATGGGCTCTGTTAGTTAGAATTTAGTTCCAGTCTTGGTTCCTTTGTACTCCTCAGTCCCTCTCCAGTTCTTTGAGTGTCCAGGTTTCGGAGGCATGCCCAGTACCTGGCACAGGGCCTGTTAGATAGTTGGTGCCCTGGACTTACTGAGTAAAGGATGGAAGGTATGAACTGTCAAAATCTGTGCAAATGTCGGGGAATTTTCTGATCCAGCAGTCTGGATGGGCTTTTATGCAGCCCTGTCTTTCTTTTTTTCTTTTTTTTTTCTTTTTGTTTGTTTTGTTTTTTTCGTGACTAGCAGAATCCTGTGGCTGGCAGTTCTCTGGTGTGTGGGCAGACAGTGAATACTAAATTACTCAAAGCCCAGGGAGGGCGGCTGTGGCAGAGCTGCTGTCATTCACCTATGAAAGCTGGCCAGAGCATCTGCTGTGATCTGTTGAGCTCCCCAGTGGGTAAATCGTTTGAGGGAGCAGAAAGCCTCCCCCTAGGGTGGAATAGGAAGAGAGGAGATCTCAGGATTGCCATGACTGGGGCATTCCCCTTCTCTGTACCCAGCTTTCCTCATATGTCAAATGAGGAAGTAGAGTGGGGCAGATGCCTGTTTGTCTGTGGTAACCATAGAATGTCTTCTCTGGGTTGTGTAAGATGCTCACCACTGTCTGAATGCACACAAGAAAGTCCAGCTGAGTTTTAGGCTACCACAGACTTCTGTAGTGAGAACTGAAAAAGCCACAAAGTGTTTTCCTGTTCCAGTCATCCCAGGGTTGTGAGTCACTTTGTAGGGTGACAAGTCATGCTATATGGGCAGAGTTCCTGAAGCTGACCCCTCAGAACCTCAGAAATGTGGGTTCTGTTGCACAGAAAGTCTGGGAAGTCCCCCCCCCCCCAATCCCTTGGCATAGCTAGAGAACTCTGTGAAAAGCTATAACGAGGTGGGTCAGATGCGAGACCCCAGCGGGTGTCTTGGCAAGGTAGTCAGGGGCCACGACAACCTCAGGTGCTTTTCCCAGCTGTACTCTGATCTCATCTTAAAAATGTGCCCCTGTTTCTTCTGTATGAGTTAAAACATACAAACGAACTGGATGTCTCCAAGGAAACAGGATCTTTGCTTTGCTTGGCTTTACAGGGTTTTACCTATATTGCATTGTAAAGACAGACACCAGTAAACTCCATCCCCATGGTTTATAGGAGTGTGGTGTTCTGAATGGCCCTCATAGGCTCATATATTCGAATACTTAGTCACCAGGGAGTGGAACTGTTTGTGAAGAATTAGAGGGATTAAGAGGATTGGAGTAGGTGTGGCCTTGCTGGAGTAAGTTTGTCACTGGGAGTGGGCTTTGATATTGTAAAAGGGCAGGCCCAGTGTGTCTCTTTCTGTCTGCTGCCTGTGGATCAGGATGTAAAGCTCTCAGCATGGCTGCCTGCTTCCCACCATGGTTTCCTGCTTCCCACCATGGTGACCATAGATTAAGTCTCTGACACTGTAAGTCAGCCCCAATTAAAGGCTTTATTTTCTTTTATAAGAGTTGTCTTGGTCATGGTGTCTCTTCCCAACAATAGAATAGTGACTAAGATAAGAAGGATAGATGCTGGCATCACTGCACCTTGTGATACCCCAGCCCTTTAGCCAGGCCACGTATTCTGAATGATGGAATGACAATATCCTACTTGATATTGATTGGTGCTTACTGTGATATAGGCATAATTCTCCGCCTTTACATATACTCTTTCATTTAGTCTCTACTACAATTCTACTGTCATTTCTTTCACTTAATAAGTGAGTGCTGGAGAAAATAATTCATCCATTGTCTCACAGGAAGTCAGTGGCAGGCTACAGTGTGATATCTGATAGTCTGGCTTCAGTATCTAGCTTTTAAACTTCTCCAGACCCTGAAGAAACCGGGATCAAATCTTGCATTAGCTGCAGGATGACATAGGAGAAACTGAGAATTAGTCACTCCGTATACTTGTGGACCTCTAAGACCCCTTAACGTTCTTTCTGGAGGTAGAAAGTGAACCTCAAGAAGGACCAGGATATTACAGGCTAAATGCAGGGCAGCTAAATGCAGGGGGAACAGATCAGAATCAGAATTGCATACACATTAGATAATGGCACCCGATTCAAACTGTGTGCTTTTAGTTTTTGTTGTATGTAGATACAGCTTCAGTATCCATTGGTTTGGATTCTGTTTGCCTGACTGGATATGACTTGCTGGTGACCCACCATACAAAATCAAGGCAAATGGAGTAGCAGAGGGAGGAGGAGAAAGGAGAAAAGTAAACCATACTTTCTGAATTTGTTTGAATCAATAAGGACAACACATGTCTGACATGTGTTGCTACTTTTTTCTAAGTTATTTTATTTATTTATTTTTTTAATAATGTATACAGTGTTCTGCCTGTATGTCTGCCTGCAGGACAGAAGACGACATCAGATCTCATTACAGATGGTTGTGAGCCACCATGTGGTTGCTGGGAATTGAACTCAGGACCTCTGGAAGAGCAGTCTCTTAACTGCTGAGCCATCTCCCCAGCCCCTGTTGCTGCTCTTGACTCTTGCCCTAGGCAGACATTGCTGATCAGCATGTTGTACTTCACCTTCTTAGGTCCCTAAAACCTTAACTCAGTGTTGGGGCTTCCTTCTTGTCACCTAGACTTCATTTAATTGCTCTGAGGTATGGTCAAGGATGTTGAAAGTGGCAAAACAAGAGCCTTGGTCTGTTTGTCACCTTTGGAGATAGCACCAGGCCTTTAGAATGATTACCCTTTGTTTTTATTTTTATTTTCAAAATTTAAAAATTACTGAAAGTTTCATATTGGGTTACATAAGGCTATTTTCATGCAAGTGTATATTGTACTATGAGTGCATTCTCTCCCACACTCACAATCCTCTCCTTACAGGCCCCACCCCTTTTCTTTTGTTCTCTTAAGGTAGCTTCGCTTCTACTTTCATATCAACTGTGCGCATATATTGTATAAAGTCTGGTATCCACAAATGAGAGAAAACATGCAATTTTGTCTTTAGAATATTTTGTTTTTATTTATTTGTATATGTGTTTGTGCACAGGTATGTGGGCACCTTGGAGCTGTAGTTACAGTTTGTTCTGAGCAGCCTGATGTGGGTACTGGGAACTGAACTCGGGTCCTCTGCAGGAACAGCAAGTGCTGTCAACTGCTGAGCTGCGTCACCAGCCCCTGGAATCGGGAGACTGGATTAATTCACTTAACATGATTATCTCCAGCTGCATCCATACTTTATTCTTTGTTTCACTCTTTTTTGCATTTTTATTAATGCTCTTCAACCATAGACCATCCTGGAACAGGGGATAGAGCAGAGCTGTGTGGGTGCTAGGATGGCAGCAGCAGGCACAGCCAATTTCCCAGAGTAGGCCAGCCCCTCAGAAATTTCTGGTTCTTCATTTCTAGGTGTTATTGATATCAAAACTGAGGTATAGTCAGAAAGCGGAATTCACTTAGGAGCTAATGGTGCACCATTGATAGCTTGCCATATTTAGGGCTGGGGAGATAGCTCACGGGTAAAGTGTTTGTCAGGCAAGCATGAGGACTTGAGTTCGATTCCCAGATCCCTGTGCAAAAACTCAGGTATGGTGGTATGTGCTTATGATTCCAGCACTGGTGTTGGGCATTGAGAAGTGGGGGAGTAGGAGGGTAGGGGGCTAAGAGTGTAGGGTGGAGACAGGCAGATCCCAGAGGCTTGCTGGCATGTGTACACACTTGCAGGCAGTTATAAACCTGTGTACATATACACAAAATTAAAAAAAAAATAGAAAAGAGGACTGGCCAGATGGTTCAGCTGGTAAAAACACTTGCCATACATATAAGCCCGATGACGTGAGTTTGACTCTAGGAATCCACTATAGGAGAGAACAGACTCCCCAGAGCTGCCTCTGACCTGTTACACGTGTGCTGTACTGTGGCATGCATATCCCCTCCCTCCCCTAACAATAAATAAATAAAAATAAAGAATGGGTTAAAAACAACAGCAGCAACAACAAACCCCCAAATCCCCCAGACCCGATTTGTCAGAGTTAAATTTGGCAGCTTTGAACGCTTTTATCTGGGAGAACTCTATGGGTCAGTGTCCGCCTGGGTGTCATGAGAATAAAATCAGACATCATGGGGTTGCCGTTCTTGAGGCTGGAGGGTAGAATTGTTTCCTTCTTTGAGTTGTTGGCAGAAGTTACTCCTGTTGGTTGTGGGCCCAAGGTCACCATTTTCTCTTGGGCTATAAACACAGGGCCACCCCCTTCTGCTGACAGGGCTGTAGTCTTTGGCTAGCAGCTGCCTACCTCATTCAATGAATCAATCCTTCCCACAGCCTTCTAACCCAGTGGTTCTCAACCTATGGGTCGCGACCCCAGGATGACCGACTCTTTCACAGGGGTCATCTGAGATCAGAAATACCAGATATTTACATTATGGTTCATAACACTAGCAAATTAGTTATGCAGCAGCAATGGAATGATTTTATGGTTGGGGTCACCACAACATGAGAGACTGTATTAAAGGGTTGTAACATTAGGAAGGTTGAGAACCACCCCTTCTTTAACCTTCCACTTGACTTTTAGAGGTTCCTGTGATAGGTTAGGTCTAGCTCGATATCCCAGGGTGCTCTCCCTGTAGCAGCACCCTTAGCATTAGAACCACATCTGCAAACTCTTTTATTTGTGTTCTCTTGGCCTCACCCCTCGAGTCACGATTGCTAAGGAGACCAAGACATGGATATACTTTGGGGCTGTTTTTCTGCATGTCACACATGTGAAGCAATCTTTGGGAGACTGGCTGGTTTAGTATCACATGGGGAGGAAGCTGTGTGCTCGGTGGCTGTTACAGAGTCCCTGCATTCATGGGAAGTCTCCGTTGTCAGCCAGCACACAGCAGTATTCAAGTCACTGGTGTGTAATGATGGATGATGGTACTGCCTTCAACAGGATGCTATGGATTTGGCCTGTGTTTTCTCTTCTGCTGGCTTGCTGCTGGTTTCTGAAACTCTGTGATTGGCTGGTCAAATGCAGTCTACATGCAGTCTCAAAGGGCTCTGGTTGCTTTTCTGATGTCTGAAATAAATAGCCTGTGTTTTTCCATTTTCTAGCCACAGAGGAGCCCAAACTCAAGCAATGAACAAGTCTGTAGTCCATTAGGAATTTTTGAGAAGTAAAATCAGTCCGGGTGAGATGAGAACAGAGTGCCCCTCTCAGGATCTTGGGAATTAGAGAAAGATTTATGATTTGATTCATGTCCCATTTTTGGTATTTTATGTCCCTTGTTTACTTCTCCTTTCAGACCATTTATTTGGAACAAATTTCCCTGGTGAAATGATTATACCAGGCTTGCAAATGTTGGAGGCTAACTGTTATACAATAGGAAGGGAGCTGCCATTTCTAAGACTTAATGGGTGGTTGGTTGGGATGTCCTTATGCTGGATGTCCAATGCTGGCATTGGAAACTGCTCTTCTTTGCCCAGCCTCTCTATCCTTTTCTGAGAGCAGAGAAAGACTCACACTGTGGGCACCCTCCAGCTGTGCCTAACTACTGTGTGGTACATGGAGTTAAACTGGAATTTATGCTCACCAGTCCAAGCATGTCAACAAGAGGAGATCCTAGAGGACTTGATTCTAAAAGGCCAGTCCTTCGTTAGGTATGGGGTGGACTGGGAGAGAAAGGAGCCCCTGTAATCCTTGAATGTACAGAAAGATCAGAAAATGGTGAACTCGGAGGCTGAATTTTATTTTGGAGGTACAGTCCAACTTTGATGGCTATTGAGACTTCTGTAGGATTCACAGTTCTTTCTGGACCTCCTCTGCCAATTCCACGGATTGAGGCCAAATGTGACGTGCCCAGCCTTCTTATTCTGTTCTCTCCATTATTGGTACTGTGATGTGCTGGGCCCCTTCGATAGATAGTGAAGATAGACAAAGCAATAGACAAAGCACAGGGCTTCCATTCTCACGGGCTTTCATTTGAGGTGATCAAAGGGATACATCTTTAGCCTGCTAGGTGTGAAAGCCAATAAAAAAAAAAATCAACAAGTGCCGAGCAAGCTTATTTTAGATTGTGAAACATACATACAGAGTCTGGGAATGTAGATCAGTTGGTAGAGGGCCTGTCTACCATACACCAACACCTGGCTGGTTTTGTGTGTCAGTTTGACACAAGCTAGAGTCATCAGAGAGGAAAACACTTCAACTGAGGAAATGCCTCCGTGAGATCCAGCTGTAAGACATTTTCTCAATTAGTGATCAGTGGGGGAGGGGGTGGGCTCAGCCCTTGTGTGTGGTGCCTGGATTCTATAAGAAAGCAGGCTAAACAAGCCAGTAAGCAGTTCCCCTACATGGCTTCTGCATCAGCTCCTGCCTCCAGAATCCTGCTGTTTGAGTTCCTGTCCTGACTTCCTTTAGTGATGAACAGCGATGTGGAAGTATAAGCTGAATAAACCCTTTCCTCCCCAACTTGTTTTATGGTCATGGTGTTTGGTTGTAGCAATAAAACCCTAACTAAGACACCCCAGTACCCCATAAGCTAGGTATAGTGGTACATGCCTGCAATCCAACACTAAGGAGGTGAGGCAGAAGGATGACCTTGAAAAAAAGCCAGTGAGTTTAAGACCAGGCTACATGAGACACTGTCTCACAAAAACAAAACAAGTTTGCTTGGATGGTTCATTGGTTAAAGGAGCTTGTAGGCAAGCCTTGCAACCTGAGTTCAGTTCCTGGAAACTGCATGAGGTGGAAGGAGCGAACAGACTCCACAGAGTTTGTCTGTTGGTCTTCATGTGATCACCGTGGCACACATACCCCATTATGTGTACTTGTATGTGCGCACACACACACACACACACACACACACACACACACACACACACACACACACACAAAACAACCAAACAACCTCTCCAGAAGTAGTGTGAAGAAAACGAAACATGATGAGGCAGAAGAATGGCTGGTGGGTGTAAGTAGTGTATAATAGAAGTAGTTTAGAAAAACTTTGGGCCATTTCCATAGAAACCACGGTTGCACATTCTAAGAAGAGAGCAAGTGAGACCTGCAAGTGGGGTAGGTTGGTGGGTCCCAGGCATTTGGTACCTCAGGCTGAAGGTAGTGGTGGTAACCCTTCTTGATAGTTGGGATGCTTTCTCTGTTTTAGACACCACATTCTTCTGGGAAAATCTCAACTTTGATAGATTATAGAGCCTTAGAGGTCCTGTAAGAGACACGATGCTGGCAAATCCTTGTAGTGGTTCCTTGTCTTCATGGTTCACTTTCTGCTTTGTTGTGTTATTTTCTTTTGAAATAACTTTGTGCAGAGCCTCTCTACATAGCCATTGCTGTCCTGGAACTCACTATGTAGACCATGTTAGCCTCAAAGTCACAGAGATCCACCTGCCTCTGACTTCTAAGTACTGGGACTAAAGGCGTGCACCACCATTCCCGGCCATGATGTACTTTCTGAAAGATATCTGGAATCACACATCTTCAGACACCCACAGTGCCAGTGACTCAGAGCTGTCTTCTCTCTGCTCTGTGTCCGGTGGAGAGGAAGCAGCTGCCCCACTGTCTACTCAGACTTCTGGCGGAGCTGGACGAGAGCCACACCTGCAGGATGCCACCTGCCTCTGTCTGCCTTTTCTGGTGCTGTGGGGTAATTAAGCTTGCCTGCTAGCAGGAAGTAATTTCATTTATTGCCTCCTTCCTCAGTAGGTCCTTGTGGTAAAACCAGTTGGATGACCACTGGCAACCTCTCAAATGCTCTTACCTTCAGTTCCCATGTTGAGTGTCAGCTGCTTCAGAGGAAGGTCAAGGCTTGGGACAGACCATGGAAGGCTGTCAAACTTATCACTGCGATTGCCTTCACTGGATTCAGATCAGTTAGACCACCAATGCCTCCTAGCTAGGGTTAGGGCTTCTGACCCTTTTAAAAAAAGTCTCTCCCCCCTCCCCGTTCTGTGCTCATTTGATCAATTCTGTGGCCCTGTGCACTGCCCTAAGTGCTTGTGTCCCTCAGCTTTCTGTTATTGTCACACCTGAGGTGATCAACTTATAAAAAGAAAAAAATTGCTTTTGGCTCACAGTTTTAGAGTTCTCCACCAGGGTCAACTCTCCATGACAAGGCAGCACGGTGTGCTGGGGGAATCATGTGGTGGACTGAGTTGCTCGCTTCATGGCAGGTGGGAGACATTTTAAGAAAGGGAGAAAGAGCAGGGTGGTGGTGGCGCACACCTTTAATTCCAGCGTTAGAGAGGGAGAGGCAGAGGCAGAGGCAGGTGGATTTCTGTGAGTTTGAGTGAGTTCCAGTACGGCTAGGGCTACACAGAGAAACCCTGTCTTGAGAAGGTGCCTGAGGACTCTATCCTCTCAGAGACATTCCACCCAAAGACTGGAAGACCTCTCACTGGGCCCTATCTCTTAATGTTTCCACCATTTCTCAGTAGCACCTGGATGTTTTATGTTCAATTACTGCAGCAAGCTTTCTCATCACTTTGAGCTGCCAGCCCCCAAATAATGACACGGAGACTTAATATTATGAAAGCTTGACCTTTAGCTTAGATTTATTCTCAAATAGCTCTTATAACTTAAATTAACCTGTTTCTATTAATCTATGTTCTGCCACATTTTTTTTTTTTTTTACCTTTCTTTCATTCTGTATGTCCAACTTGCTCCATGTCTTGCTGGCGTCTTTTGGGCACCTAGATTCATCTTGAGTTTCTCTGTCTACTCAAAGTCCCACCTAACCTCTCCTGCCTAGCTATTGGCCATCCAGCTCTTTATTAAGCCAATCAAAAGGCACTTTTCATACAGTGTGATCAAATACCCTGCAACAAACTACAGTGGTATGTTATGCCCACTAGTGCATTTGACTTCCACAGGTGTTGTGCCACACCGCCTTCTGCAAGTGGAACTCATGCTGGGAGAGGCAGAGCCTCTGCTGAAGCTGCCAGGACTCCACACATCCTAGCACAGCCTGCAGCTCATCACTTCCGAGCTTTGTGGTCTACCCTGCTCAGCCCACCTCTCTTCTTTCCTTCCTCTTAAATACCCGCTTGTCTTCGTAGGCCCACATAAAAATGCCTTGCCTTGTAAGTCCTCTTTTTCTTAGGCAGAGAAGAGGAATGAGGATCACTGTCTTTTGAACATCTGTTTGTTCTAGGAGTATCCATGTGGCCTCGCTGTACCTTACCCTCATGAAAGGGTGACGTGAAGTAGTTCATCCCAGGCGCCATCACCTTGTTATTAAAAAAAAAAAAGTTATTATAGTGTGTAGGCATAGTGTGTGTTTGTGTGTGTACCAGCGTTTGTGTGCTTGCTATTGGTATGCATGTGTGGAGATCAAAAGGCAACTTTGTCATTTCTCTCCTTCCACCTTTATACGGGTTCCATAGATTGAACTCAGGTTACCAGGTTTATGTGGCAAAGGACTTTACCTGATGAGCCATCTTGCCACCCCCATCTTGTTTTGCCAAGGCAGCATCTCTTGATGGTCTGGAACTCACCCAGTAGGGCTAGGCTGACTGGAGCCAGCCCCCAGCATCCTCTTGTCACCATCTCCCCAGCTGGGATTACAAGCATGTGCCACCATGCCTGCCTCAATTTTTTTTCCCTGTGAGTACTGGGGGATTGAACTTGGGTCTTCATGCTTATGAGGCAAGTACCTTACCTACTTAACTATCTCTCAGCCTGCTTTCTTTTTTAATTGCGGTATTGGGTCTCACACATGCTAGGCAAGTGCTCTACCACTGACCTACATCCCCAGTCTACGATGACTTTTTTTTTTTTTTTTTTTTTTGAGACAGGGTCTTATTATGTATCCCTGGCTGAGACTCAAAGAGATTCACCTTCTTCTTCTTCTTCTTCTTCCTTTTCTTCTCCTTCTCCTCCTCCTCCTTCCTTTTTTTTTTTTTTTTTTTTTTTTGTTTTTTGAGACAGGGTTTCTCTGTATTGCTTTTGGAGCCTGTCCTGGAACTTGTTCTATAGGCCGTGCTGGCTTCGAACTCACAGAAATCTGCCTGCTTCTGCTTCCCAAGTGTTGGGATTAAAGGTGTGTGCCACCAACGCCCGGCCCACCTCTTCTTTTTAACTGGGGATGAAAGATGTGTGTCAAATATGCTCAACTTAAGGGCAAAAACTTTTATTTATTGATGTCCTACTCCTTGGTCTCTAGTATTAGTCAAAGTGCCTTCACTATTTATCCAACTAGATTGAATGACTGACTATATCAGTTTCATACTTGGACCAGAGAAATAAGTCAGTTTATTAACTGTGTAGATTGATTTAAAAAAAATCTTTTGTTTGGATTATCTTAGTTGGCTTTATATTGATATAACAAAACATTCGAGGCTGTATTAGTTGTAAAAGAGATTTATTTGGATTACTGTTTTAGAGGTTTGAGAGCATGACACTGGCTAAAGGTGGTGTCCTGTAACCTTATTTATGACCTGCCCCCAGGCAGTACCACCTCTCGGTGCTGTTCCTCTGAGGAACCTTGGTAGGCAGGCTACATCTGAACCACAGCACCATTTGTCGCCTTTGTTAATAAAGTAGAAGTTCTTTCCAAGTCTGGGATGCTAACAGATTTTAACTGAAGGAGCGGAGGATGTTTGCTTAGGTTAATGGTTCTTTAAAGACCATTTCCAATCACGATAAGAATTAATATTTGTAGAGCTCTTACTCTGTGAGAGCTGTGTGTGATTATCTCAGATAATTCTCTTAATCCTGAGGCAGATACTTTCCCCATATTTGGTTTTGTTTTCAGCTGAGTAAATAGGAGCATGAGGAAGTTCAATTAGAGTACTCAAGGTTGCTTAGCCAGAAGGTGGTGGGCCCACATTTCAGCACAATCTGCTGGCCTCAGTGGGGAACATCCATTTATAGTGTAAAAATAAAGAAAGGGGTCCTTCTGTATTCCCTTTGGTTTTTAAAGTATTCCCTGCACTTGGAAGAGTTCATGACCTGATCTAAATAGAAGATCATGTGCCTTTGTTGAGTTCAAAATGTTTATTCAAATAGTGCTGCCAAAATAAAATACTTATTTTTTTCATAAAAAACCAGCTTCTATGACGAGGGTAAGAGTTAGATTTATCTGTGAGTATAAGGATTAATATTTAGGATACAGTTAGACATTACATTGGTTAGGAAAATGGCAGAGTTGGTCAGGGGAATCCAGTAGACTCCCCAAACAGTACAGGGTATGGCCATTGTCTTTGGTTGCTTCCCAGAACTTGAAGACAAGGTCCTGTTACTGAAGATACCACATGCTTTGGACACAGGACTTTGAGGAATTGATCTTGAACCAACCTGGAAGCCTTTTTCCTGAGGTGTTGTTCAAAAAATAAAAGACCTAGATGATGGAGGAAATCCTTCTGTATATATGTTTCTCTTATTAGTTGATGAATAAAACACTAATTGGCCAGTAGCCAGGCAGGAAGTATAGGCGGGGGTGGGGGGGTGGGGGGTGGGGGGCGGCGCGGGGGGGGGGCGGCGGCGGGGGTGGGGGGGCGGCGGCGGGGGTGGGGGGCGGCGGCGGGGAGGGGGGGCACTACCAGATGAGAATTGTGGGAAGAGGGCTGAGAGAGAGGTGTCAGGGAGATGCCATGGAGTAGCAGAAGGAGTCACATGCTGGAGCATTCTCTGGCAAGATAAGACCATGTACAATACATAGATTAATAGAAATGGGCTAATAATTAAGAGAGAGATTGCCAGTAAGAAGCCTAAGCCATCGGCCAAACAGTTTATAATTAATATAAGCGTCTGTGTATTTATTTGGGGCTAAACAGCTGTGGGGCCAGGTGAGAAAGAAACTCTGCCCACACCCAGAGACTGATATTGGGTTCAAACTTCAAGCTGAATATCAGAAAAGCAAAGCAGTTGGCCACGAGCTCCTTAACTTCTACCTCAGGCTGAATGGACTGATCCTGTCTCCATCAGCACTGACCATACCTTTCACTGTAACCTCTCCTCAGCGTGGCTGGAGAATCCTGAGACTTCAATGTCTTCCTATCCTCAGTGTGGCTGGAGAATGAATCTCTGATACTGACCACTGAAGACCCTGCTCCTATCTTTTATAACCCTCTAATGCTGGTATTAAAGGTGTGTGATCCCAGGTGCTGAGATCGTCTTTGTGAGAGCTGTTTCTCTTTAGGACTGGATCAGTCTTGTGTAGATCTGGGTAGCCTTGGACTCATAGAGATCCATCTACCTCTTAATCCTGAGTCCTAGGATTAAAGGTATGTACCACCACCTCCTAGTTTCTGGCTGCTAGGATTAAATATGTGTGCCTGGCTTCTACGTCTTGTGGCTGATTTTGCTTCTGAATCCTCAGGCAAGCTTTAATAAATTATAAATAATATATCACCAAACAGAGGGCTAGCTTCCATAGGATCTGAAGGTATTATGCAAGTTTCCAAGAGAGAAAAACAATCAAAATTCTGCCCAGCTATCAAGTTTATGGACCACAATGACTAGCATGGCACAGTATCCCTAAGAGCAGGTGTATGCTGGAGAGGTGGCTCAGCAGTTAAGAGTTCTTGCTGTACTTCTGAGGACCTGAGTTTTGTTCCCAGCACTTCCATGGTAGCTTATAACTGCTTGAAGCTCCAGTTTCAGGAGATCTGATAACCTCTTCTGGTCTCTGTGGGTACCTGGCATGCAGGTGGTACTCATACACACATAAAATTAAACGAATCTATTAAAAAAAAACATGTATATTCCCAGTTATGTAATAGTGGCACTTTTATCTTGGGGGTAACTAACAATGTCTAATTGGACTTAAGAACCACTCACTAGGAAGGAATTTCTGCCTTGTACAATAAACTTAGCCAACTATCCATGGCTGGAGAGGTCATAAGCCCTGGAGGAGAGCCTCCTCCTGGCTGTTTTCCTACTCCCCTTCCCCTCTTTTTTGTTTCTTGAGACAAGGTTTCTCTTTGTATTCTTGGCTATCCTGGAACTCACTCTGTAAATCAGGCTGGCCTCAGAGATCCACCTGCTCCCCCCCCCCTCCCCAGTGCTGGAATTAAAGGCATGTACCACCACTGCCTGACTCTAAACCCTCTTTTTAAAGGGCTTTCTATTGACTGTATTAGGCTCACTGTGATAATCTTATTAGCCCTGAGTCCTCTAGAGCCTTACTTAAATGAGAATGAATAACCTTCAAGCTTTACCTATTTATTGTCTTTATTAACTTTGTTTGCATCTGGGACTAAAGCCAAAGGGCTGAAATAGCAGGGACAGGATTGCATACATCAGTGATGCTGACGGAACCTTAGGTCACATTACTCGGTAATTGGGATACTCTTAGGAGATAGAATTCATGGAGATCAACTTAGAATTCTCTATGGGATGATTACCTTGTAGCAACATCTTATTTATAGTTGTATATATTGTATTTTCTTGTATTCTAATGCAATTATTAAGTTATTTTCCCGCTTCTCCCCCCTCCCTTCCCCCCTTTTCTTCTTCCTTCTTCCTTTCCATCTCCTCCCCTTTTTCTATGCTAGGGATAGAACCTGGGCTCCATGCAGGCCAACCAAACACTCTACAGCCGAGCAGTACCCTAGCCTTATTTTCCTGTTTGAAATAATATATTATAGAAAGCCATTAACTTAAGACATTTGTGTCCCATAGTTATTAAAAAAAACAAAAACAAAAACAAAACCCTTTGTTTTATCATTGATTGAGATAGTTGGGTTGTAACCTCCTCCAATTCTATGACTTTGACTATTTCTCCTTAAAATTCTGAGATTATGTACACAGAGATTAAAAATCATTTTATCTTTATGGTATCCTGCTTTTAGCCCAGAAGTCTTCTTTGTCTGATAATACATATGCACTTTGATTTTTTGACACTGTTTAGGAAAGAGAAAAATGAAGTAGTTTCTGCTAACCCCCCCAATATACTTAAATTTCCTTAATGGCTACTCTGAGGATGACATTTACCTTTGATTAAGCTAAGTCTACTGTTGTTTTTCTTTTTTTCTTCCAGACGGTCAGAAAATCAAAATACATTACTTTGGTTTCTTTTGCTGTTCAGTATTGCTGTTGAATATTTTATTTCTGTGTTTTTGTCTGGAAATAACCTGATTCACCATAAGTCATATGAGTTATTTCTTTTCACCTGTTTAAAGACTCATTCTGCTTTTAAGTGTTGTTTCTATTACAAAGTTGGCAATCAGTCAATTGTTTCTCATTTGAAGATAACATCTTATTTTTCTTATTTTTGGATTTCAACAGATTCTTTATAATGCACTTCATTTTACTTATTTTCCTGGGATCTCTGATGATTTAGTGTATGGACTGATATCTTTCTTCAGCCTTATTGTTTCTGCATCCCACCCCCACCTCTGCTCCACCCTTCCCATCGCACCCCCTCCACCACCACCACCCTGACATCTCCAGTTACCTGTGCTTTGTAGTCATTGTATCTTGTCTCTGTGTTCTGTGTCCCTTGTTGGCTTGGTGTTGTCTATTCTTTGGTTTTGCTCTGCTTCATTTTAAGTAATTTTCTTGGTGACGAATCTTTTAGTTACCTCTTCAACCATGTGTGCTGCCCAGCCTGTATATTGGTTTTTAATTCCTAACCATGTATTAGTTCCAGTATTTTGATTTGGTTTTTATAGAAAATCTAAGATGTTCTTTCTGTTTCATGTTCTCTGGCAAACGTACAATCTTGAATCTTTTTTAAACATAGTAATGAGTAGTGTTATTGTGTCTCATGGAGTCCAGGCTGGCCTGAACACATGTAGGCAAAACCACTCTTGAACACTTGACCCTTCTGCCTTTGTCTCTCAAGTGCTGGGTAACAGGCAAGCTGCTATGCCTGACCTGGCTCTTTATTTTCTGTTGTTTTGATGGTTTTGTCCATGCTGAACTGTCTGTTTTGCCTTCTTGGTCATTTTGGTTTTATGCTGGACATTGTATGTTAATGACAGCCTGAAGCTTTAGCATGTTTGATGCTGTTGTGTCATTTACCTGGTGATGTTTGACATCCAGATTAACAGGACTTTGATTTTAGAGCCTGTGCTAACTCACAGAGTCCATGATTCCTGGGAGGCTGGTGTACTTGCAGCTCACACGGAGCACTGAGAGCTCTAGTTCCAATTCCAAGGCCTGTCCCCTGTCCATCTCGGCAGTCTTGGCTCCCGTAACCCACCCTCCTGACTCTGCCAGAAGCACTGCTCCATCTCCATTTTCCATGAGGGAAAATGCTACCCCTAACTGCCAAGCTTTCCTCCTTTGATTTTTGTCCTCTCCCAGATGGTCTCCTGGTAACTCTTCATTATTTTGTTCATTTTTGACACATTTGCACTGATGTTCCCCTGTCTTTCTAGTTGTGTTTAGAAAAAGGATAGGTCCATTGTTTGCTTTGCCATCATCGGAACTGGATGTCTTTATAGTTTTAGGTTGCACATATCTTAACTCTCCCTACATTTGAAAAGGCCTTTGGCCAGAAATAGTAAGGATTGGCACCCTGCACTGGGAAGAGAGTGGTGGGACTGACATGGGTCAGCTTGTAAGCCAGGCAGCTCTGGCTTGTGCCTCTGGGCCATGCCTACTTGTTTGCTGGACTGTGTGGATTCTGGAAGGAGCTTTAGTGCAGCGGTAAGCACAGGAGTGGGAACCAGTGTGGGGATTCTGCTAACTTCTAAGTGTAGTGATCCCAATTGCGTACTCTGGAATTGTGGAAATAATCACAGGATGAGTCTGGGGACCCATTGGACCTACTGTGAGTCAGATGTCAGCCAAAACTCTATTAATCACCTGACCTCTGTAAGCCCCCACTTTAAATGGAAGAACATAGTGTTTCTTGGGGTCCCTGGAATCAGTGTTATCTGAACCAGTATCCAATAGGCCTGTCCCAGAAAGTCTGACTGTTTCCCCCAGTGTACAGTTACCCTTGTAAAATACTGTAGGTCTCTCTGGAGAAGGACTGGAGAAAGGCTAACTGTAAAACTAATAGTTTTTTTTTTTTTTTTTTTTTTTTTTTTTTTTTTTTTTTTTAGCAAAAATCCTTCTTCATACTTCAGAGCTTTAAGATCCCTGCCTACTTAACTCCACAGCAGGAAACGAGTTCACCCCACAACCCGTACAGGATTATTGTGAAGCTCTTGTGAACATATGGGGCAAGGCTAGATAAAATTCAATATTTGCATTCACTAAGCAAATACAAACACTATATAAACTTGCTACAGTATTTTTAAAACAAATATGATTTGTTACACAAGTACAAGTTTTATGATTGTATGTTTGGGAAGTCTGAAGGGAAGCCTCACCTTCTTGGAGGTGAGAGAATCACAATGGGTAATTAAGTTATTTCAGAGGCAGCATTTAAAGATAAATTTTACTTTTTGTGTTTTACCTGTACATATGTCTGTGTACCATATATGTTCTTTGTACCTATGGAGGCCAGAAAAGGGCATCAGATACCCTGGAACTTGAGTTACAGATGGTTGTGGCTGCCATGTTGGGTGCTGGGAATTGAACCTGAGTCCCCTGCAAGAACAGCCAAAGCCATTTTTCTTTTTGTGTGTGTGTGTAATAGTTTTATTGTTTGGTGATGGTTGAAGTGATCAGAAGTATTATAAAACACATAACACATTTTCTTCTTGAGACATAATATATTGCTTCCTAATTTTAGTTAATTTCCTAAATAGACACATAGACTTTGTACTTTCTATAGAATCGGCTCTGAAAATAAAACCATAATAAAATGAAGAGCAGCGTTAAAGCTCTCTCTCCATTTTTTATGGTCTCTTTTGTTTTTCCTTTTTTATTTTTATTTTTTATTTGAATTAGAAACAAGATTGTTAAAAAAGTTTTATCTTGTCCATTTTTTTAGATTTTATTTATTTATTATGTATAAAACATTCTCCTTCCATGTATATCTGCACACCAGAAGAGGGCACCAGATCTCATAACGGATGGTTGTGAGCCACCATGTGGTTGCTGGGAATTGAACTCAGGACCTCTGAAAGAGCAGTTGGTGCTCTTAATCTCTGAACCATCTCTCCAGCCCTATCTTATCCATTTAAAAATATTTATTTATTTTTATTTATTTGCATTTGTATTTTGTCTGTATGTATGTCTGCGTGAGGGTGTCAGATCTTGGAGTTACAAACAGTTGTGAGCTGCCTTGTAGGTGCTGAGAATTGAACCAGAGACCTTTGGTAGAGCAGTCAGTGCTCTTAATTGCTGAGCCATCTCTCCAGCCCTCGTTATCTTATCCATTTTAAACTAAAGGAAAAAAGCCATTTGATAACCAACAAGAGAAATTTTAATTTATGAAAAGTAGGTCATTTAAATATGCTAATGTGATGATATTGATTGAGTGCACGATTCTGTCTTTTGCCAAAGAACTTGGTTGCTTAAGAAAATAGTTCCACTGGGTGGTAGTGGTGAACACCTTTAATATCAGTACTAGGCAGAGGCAGGTGGATTAATGTGAGTTCAAGGCCAACCTAGTCTACAGAGTGACTTCCAGGACAGCCAGGGCTACACAGAGAAACCCTGTCGAAAAAAAGAAAAGAAAAAGAAAGAAACTGAAAATGTCTTTTTCATACAATATATTTTGTTCACTGTTTCCCCTCTATGTCATCCCAGATCCTCTCTACCTCCCACCCATCCATCTTCATGCCTTCTTTCTCTCTGTACAAAATGAGCAAGAAAAACTACATTAAAAAAAAAAGCTGTATACCTACTCTTGTTAATAACACAAAATTCAGTAGTTATTTTGAGATTATTGACTTTCAGTAAATTGGCTAAATCAATTAAGCCCTCCTACCACCCCCCACCTAGAAACTGCAGATTGCAGGCCTGGGGAGGAGTTAATGCCATTTTCCTCCTCCTTTCCATCCTCCTCTTGCTTCCCCTCCTTCCTTCTCCCTCCCCGTCTGTCTGTCTGTGTTAGTGTGTCTGTATATATGTGGTAGTGTATATGCTATATGGGTGTGATGTACGTGTGTGTGTGTGTGTGTGTGTGTGTGTGTGTGTGTGTGTGTGTGTGTGTGTGTCCAGAGGAGGATGCTGGGTCTTCTGCTCTATTACTCTGCACATTATTCCCTGTGACAGCATCTTGAATTTAGAGCTAGGATGACAGCCAGCAAGTCCCCACAGTTCCCCCCTGTCTTCCCCACAGTGCTGGGATTATAGGTGTGTGCATTGCCATGCTTGGCTGTATGTGAGTGCTGGGAACCAAACTCAAGTCCACATACTTGCACAGCAAGGCTTCCTACCTACCAACCCATCATTCCAACTCCTGCCACTGGAGTCTGGGACAGGTGTTTCCAGGTTCTTGGTCTCTCAGTCAAAGAATTGAAATAAAATAATAAGGAAAACTTTTGCAAAAGTAATAAGGAAATTTTGTTCAAAGCAAAACCAGAGGATAGATCAAATATGCTGTCAACGGCCATGTGAGTGAGGTATCCAAGGACCCTGGTTACTGTTGAGGCTTCCTGTTAGGGTGTTTAAGAGGGGTTTGCTGCTAAGGTGCATGAAGTTCTCTATTTTGATTGAAAGTTTAAGTTTTACTTTTTATTTCTGAGATTGTAGTTTAATTATAACATTTCTCCCTTCCCTTTCCTCCCTCCAAACCTACCTATATACCCCTTCTGGATCTCCTTCAAATTCATGGTCTCCTTTTACTAATTGTTCTTGCATGCATATATCTGTATATCTATCTATGTATTTATATATCTATGTACCTATGTACTTATCTATGTATTTATGTATGTTTGTATGTATGTATGTATGTATGTATGTATCTATCTATCTATCTATCTATCTATCTATCTATCTATCTATCTATCTAATATTTCTAAACATAACCTGTTGAGTCCATAAAATGCTAATGCTACCTGCGTGTATGTTTTCAGGGCTGACCATTTGGCACTGGACAACCAATTGGTGTTTTCTTCCATTCCCAACTTTCCTCAATTGCCTTTAGTCCCCTGTGCATGGTTGAGGCCTTGTGGCTTTTCCCTGTCCAGTTTGTCATGTCCATTGGTACCATCCTTGTTCAGCTCACATTTGGGTAGTCACATTGGTGAGATTCAACGGATGTAGCTTCTGATGTTATTAGTAGTCACAATCTCACGGCAAACTCTGATCCCCTGGGTATTACAATCTTTCTGTTCCCTCTTCCACATGTTCCTTGAGCCTTGGGTATGGGAATGTTTTGTAGATGTCTTCATACGTTTTAAATCCATTTCTTTGCTCTGCATGTCCTTTCCTGTAGTGGCATCTTGCCTTGCCAGTGAATTGTAGTAGTAGTTACACCCTTTGGGCGTGGTTTCAGGTGCTGACTTGGCCCATTACAAGGTAGAGGAGGTGCTGGATTTCACTCTCTTGTGTTCCGGAGAGCAGAGACTGCATCTTTTGGAGCAGGAAGGCCGTGGTGGTTATTTACTCTTATCTGTGTAAGTTCTTCCCTAAAAAACACCTATTTATCATTTATCTTGGGTCTGGTGAACTGACACCCCTGCCTTCACCTTCCCATAATGCATTTACTTTTAACAACTTATGAATAAGCATGAGATGGTAAATGGGGAATTCTCCCTAGAAATTCTCTTAGAGGACACAGTTTACTTTATTGTACATGCACCCCAATCAGTTCAGGTTGGATCACCCCTCCTGCCTTCTTACCTACATGTGTTGGGAATATGTTTGAATGCAAATTGTCCAAATTTGATTGTTGCTAAGGGAGAAACTTATTCCACTGTCTAGTGTGTGTACAGTGATGTAGGTAGGAGTCCTAGGTTGAAAACAGGTTTCCAGTTTCGTTGTTGGAGAGGGGTGTACACAGTGAGTGCAGTCCAGGGTCTCAGGCTGCCAAGTACATTATTAGACGAATGGTGTGTGCAGAGTTCCCATCAGCCCAGTCCCTGTGTTTGCATGTTTCACCCCCTTCTGAGTTTCTGAAACAGGGTTTCATGTATGCTAGGCTGACTTTGAATTTCTAATCCTCCAGCCTCTGTCTCAAGTGCTGCCATTGGAGTTGTGTGCCACTATGCCTGGCTGCTAATGCTATTTCTTGAGTGTACCTCTTCGGAATGTATATTGAAGTTTGTTGTTGACTTATGAGATAAATCAAGTCTGCTAGTTCAAAGTGACAGCAGCTCGGACTGACTGTTGTTTACTGCTGTAGTCATAGAAACTTCAAATTTTTTATCAACGGTAGGATTAAATTTATGACGTAAATGGTTTGGGCCAAATTCCAACATGAACCATTAATCAGAAAGTACAAGCCGAATGTCTGTGAAGTAAGTGATAAGGAAGTTGATCTATTGCTATTCATTGGATGTGCCAAGATACACGTTTTTATGTAGTAATAAAGGACCGATGCACCCGGATGTTAAAAACGAGGCCAAACAGAAGCCAGCTGCAGAGGCTGAGGGCCCTTTTTTTTTTCAAGTTTTTTAAGCATGCAATTAAGGATGCTGAACATGGTTTGTTTAGTTCTTATTTAGGGGACAAATTTTTTCTTTCATTGCATTTGGAGCTTTTTACCTGGGGAGAAATAGCTTGCTGAAAGACCCGTGCTCGAGGACAGAGAAGAGTGAAATATAGACGGAGCTGACTCCTGCCCATGTGTGTGCCTGTGTGTCCTGCAGCAGTAGCTCAGGAAATGGAAAGGCTGAGGGAGAACATGGCAGAGTTTTTAGTAGAAGGAGAAAAAATTTTAATTTTAGACCATGTAAATATTGCATTTTGTTTCAGTATCACTTTTTTTTTTGAGACAGGGTTTCTTTGTGTAGCTCTAGATGTCCTGGAACTTGCTCTGTGGACCAGGCTGGCCTTGAACTCAGAGATGCACCTGCCTCTGCCTCCCTGAGTGCTGGGATTAAAGTCATGTGCCAGTACCTCCCGGCTAGTATCACTTTTAATTTATAGTGTGTTTATATGCTTAGGGTCTCAAGGATATTTATTTAACCTTTCAGGGTGGACAGGAACTCAAGTTGCCTATCCTTCTCTCTGTCTTCTACTGAAGTGTTTTCTCTGATCTGTTTCCACCCTTCAGTTTTGTTTTTGTTTTGTTTTGAGACAGTGTTTCATGTAACCCAGCTTCTAACTCACTTGTTGTGTAAGATGACCAGGAGTTTCTGGCCTTCCTGTCTCCACCTCCTAAGAGCTGAGAGTATCCAGTTTAAGCTGGGATCAAACAGGGCTCTGTTCATACAAGGCAAGCACTCCAGCGGAGCCACATCTCCTGCCCCGACTTGGAGTTTTAAAACCAGTTTCATTTGTGCTGAGGAGATGGTTCATCCGTTAAAGTGCTGGCCACCAAAGCGTGAGGACCTGAGGTCAGCCCCCTAGCACCCAGGTAAAGATTGGTTGGGTGTGGCATTGCATGTCTGTAATCCCAGAGCCAGGAGGAGGAGCCAGGAGGATCTCAGAGCCTGCTGGCTGGACAGTCCGGTCAAAATTGTGCGCTCCAGTTTTAGTGAGGGGGCTTGCTTCAAAAAGTAAGGTGGAGACTGATAGTGGAAGACGCATGGCATAGGCCTCTTGCCTCTACATGCACCCTTGGTGGCTCATTCACACTGCCCCCACATACAAATGCACACAAAATCCAGAGCAGTGCTGGTATAGTCTTGGATGTGGGCTATAAAAGCTGCTTATTTACATATCTTGCTTGCTTCGTGTTGTAGGAGCAGGGAGGGGTATGATTAGAATATATATTTGAGTGCACAATACCAGGCATGGATTCTGTTCTGTGGAGTGGGATTTAATGCTTACCTCAGAAGGGGCTGGAGTGAAAGTGCCGAAGACCGCCTACTTCACCCCTCTGTGAAACTGGACTCACTCAAGCTTTCATTTTCATGATTTCTTCTTGTGGATGAGCCCTGAAGCCCGCTTTACTGTAAATGACAGGTTTTGCTTATGAAAGATCTGTCAGGGAGGTTGTGTTCCTGGCATTTGAAGTTCCAGAGGCCGCTTGATGTTAATGGGCTTCCTGGAAGACTTTTGTGGGGTTCCTCTGGCCTAAGGCAGGCTAGCTGTTGATGCAATCAGGAGACCACAGAGTGATTTCTTCCGCCCCCATGTGTCTTGAACAGTTTGTGTCTGTTGTGACGCAAGCTTCTGAGTCCTCGACTTTGGAGAAAGTGACTCCCTCTCTAAGGCTGAGTCAAGCAGTCTGTGCCTCTCTCCCTTCTCTGCAGGCCCCAGCCTGACAGTGCTGGTGCCGGGCCCCCTGCCAGAGGCTCCCCATCATCAAGTCTGAGCAGCCTGGCTGCAGGGCACAGACACTGATTCTCACATCTTAGTGCTAGAAAAGGCCTGGAACCCCAGAGACCGCTGAGTCCAGGACCTCCCAAGCCTGGCTGTGTATTCAGGTTACCTGGGTGACAGGACAAACTGTGTCTCCCATCATTATTTAATCTTCCTGTAAGTCAAGGCTTAGGCCCAGAAAGCAGTGTTTTTGTTGTTGTATCCCAAGGTGATTCTTCTTCCCATAGTGTATAACATTTGGTGACTCTTGATCTAGTCTCGTCTTAATTTTATTTAAAAATTATACATGTAGTTATCTTTTTCAACACAGAAAACCATAAAGAACTTCCCCTCCAATTCTATTTTCCCCCTATTCAGTAGGATAAAGAGATTACAATACATGCTCATGTTTATAAATGCAAGCAACCTAATAGCACAAAAAATGAAAAACAAATGCATCTTGTATTATTGGTGAACTCTACCAGAAGGTGACCACTATTTAACTCTTTCTTTGGATGGATTACTCTTTCAAGTA
This sequence comes from Cricetulus griseus, assembly GCF_003668045.3. Classification (NCBI taxonomy): domain Eukaryota; kingdom Metazoa; phylum Chordata; class Mammalia; order Rodentia; family Cricetidae; genus Cricetulus; species Cricetulus griseus. Next base: position 178,606,754 of record NC_048595.1, read on the forward strand.
TTTTCCATGGTTGGGTCCTTTCTTGTCTACTTAATTTACAAAATCGAAGCTGAAGGAATCATTCTACACACACACTATCTTGCACCTTATTTGTCTTTTCCCCTCCCACTTATATTATTTTCGTGGGGGCTGAGGATGTAGCTCAGCAGGTCAAGTGTTTGCCTAGCAAGCCTGAAACCCTGGGTTTGTTCTCTATCACTGCATGAATTGAGCATAGTGCCCACCCGTGAGCCTAGCACTTGGAAGGTGGAAGCAAGAGGATCAGAAATTCATGGCCATTTTTGGCTACATAGTAGGTTCAAGGCCAGCCTAGATCACATGAGACCTTATTTTAAGAAAATATTGGCAGCAGGTGGGGGTGGTGGGGCTGGAGAGGTGGCTCAGCAGTTAAGAGCACTTGTTGCTCTTCCAGAGGTCCTGGGTTTGATTTTCCCAGTATCCGCATGGTTGCTCACAACTGCCTGTACTCCAGTTCCAGGGGATCCCACTCATCTTCTGACCTCCATGGGTACTGCACACAGGGGCACACAGTCATACATGCAACCTAAACATTCATACACATAAAATAAAAAAAATAAATCTTAAAAAATATTTTGGCATTCACCAATGTCAGATTATCCCCCCTTCCTTATCTCTCCCTTTCTCTCTCTCCCACCCCCTCTTTCAGATAATTTCTCTGTGTGGCTTAGGCTGGCCTCAAACTTGAGTTCCTCTTGTGACTGTCTCTGAAATACTGAGTTACCGACCTGTGCTAACATGCCCAGCTTTCAAGGGCTCCACTTCAAAACACCATCGTTGAATTAACTTTGTACCTTCTGAATATCTTGAAATGGAGATTAGATTACCCCAGGGATCTATGGAGGACACACCCAATCTATAGCTAAACCATAGCATATGGATATTCCTCATCTAATATTATTAGTGGACACTTTGATTGTACCCATTGCTACAGCAGATAATGCAGTAATGTGCTTGTATGTATATGTTGGGTACTCTACTGGTCTGGGAGTGATGGATACTGCCTTAGGGTGCTAACAGGGGCACTGAATCAAAGGCATTAGGAAAGAAAAGCTGGTGGTTAGGGAAAGGAAATAAGAATGGAATTGGGAATTTGTTGGGACCTAGGGTCATAGAATTAGAGGTCTTAGATTAGACGGGCTATTGGAAGTTGTGCCAGCCTCATGTCCTCTGGATAGAGTGTGCTACATTGTTTGCCTCTAGCTGTGCAGTGAGGTGACCTGTGGAGCCACAGTGAACTTACTGAGGGAAACACAGGGGAGCTGTGGGTTCCTTAATATTTTTTTTTTGTGCAATGCTAGACTTTGTTTTTATTAACATGTAATCATATATAATAATAGGTTTAGTTATGACATTCTCATACATATATAATCTATTTTGATCACATTTTTATTATCCTCTTATTTCCCTCTTGCTTACTTTGATCCTCTTCCTAACAAACCCCTACTTGTACTTTCATGTCTTTAAGAAAAAAAAAAAAAAGCCTTTAATCCCAGCATTCAGGAGACAAAGGCAGCAGATCGGTGAGAGTTTGAGGCCAGCCTGGTCTACAGAGTGAGTTCCAGGACAGCCAGGGCTGTTATACAGAGAAACCCTGTCTCAAAAAACAAAAACAAAAAAAAAAAAAAAGAAAGAAAAAGAAATGATACTTACTGTGTGTGTGTGTGTGTGTGTGTGTGTGTGTGTGTGTGTGTACTCGTTCGCAGCACACACTTGCGGGCACCATGGTGCATATGTGGAGGTCAGAGGACAACTTGGGCAACTCATTTCTCTCCTTCTACTGGGTGAATCCCAAGGATTGAACTCCGGGTTGAGGGCAAGTTCCTTTACCTGCTGAGCCACCTCGCCACACCCCTCTATTTTTTAGTGACCCAGTGAGTTTCATTGGGGCTGTTTATGGGAAAATGGGTGGAAAGTTATTTTCAGGAACATGGTCATATTACTAATGGCCACACCTCAGAAGAAAATGTCTTTCCTGCAACATTGACTGCCTGTAGATTCTCTGGGAAGGGGGAGACTTTGTGAACCCCTCACCCATCCATGGAAGGATGTTGATGGGCCCAGTGTTGTGCATGTAATGAATGACAAATGCTTTGATATCAAGAGTGCAATGGCCATGTTGTGGCTAGAAGACAGCATTCCACCACAGTCTTCAGCTTCCTCTGGCTCTTACATTCTTTCTTCCCCCTCTTCAGCACTGTGTCTTGATCCTTTGTGGGTTACTTTCTAGTTTTCTGGCTTCTACATAAATGCAAGTGTATAAAAATTGGAAGCTAGGATCTTGGTATTAAGAGAATGTATATCTTTTATGTTTTTATACAAATTCCTGCAAATATCATATCTTTGTTTTTCTTTATCACTGAATGCATTGTGTATATGTACTATATAGTTATTATCCATTTATCAGTTGATGGGCATTTAGGCTGGTTCCATTTCCTTGCAATTATGAGTAGCACAGAACAAACAGGGATGAATACACAGTCTTTTGTATGTATGCTCAAGAGTGGTATAGCTGGGTCATATGATTGTTTGTTTTGGAGACAGGCTCTCACTGTGTATCCCTGGCTGGCCTAGGATTCATTATGTAGATCAGGCTGGTCTCTAACTCACAGAGATTTGCCTGCTGCTTTATTTTTTTAATTTATTCGAAGCCTCCAGACCGATTTCCATGGCAGCCACACCTCCCACCAACAGTGAATAAGGACTTTCCCACATATCCTTATCATCTCAGCATTTGTTCTCTCTCTCTCTCTCTCTCTCTCTCTCTCTCTCTCTCTCTCTCTCTCTTGATAACCATTCTAACTGGGGTGAGATGAAATTTCAAAGTAGAATTAATTTGTATTTATTTCCCTGATGCCTATGGATATTTTCCACTTAAAATAATATTTATTAGCCATTCATATTTCTCCTTTAAGAACTCTGCTCAGCTCCACAGGACATTTTAGTCTGATTATTGTGATATTTTGTTTGTAATCTAACAAATAAAGCTTGCCTGAAGATCAGAGTGCAGACTAGTTAGCCACACACCTAGTTAAGAGCTAAGCCACTAGCCAGCCACACACACACACACACACACACACACACACACACACACACACACACAGAGAGAGAGAGAGAGAGAGAGAGAGAGAGAGAGAGAGAGAGAGAGAGAGAGAGAGAGAGAACCCCTAGTTAGCCATAGAGGTTGGGCAGTGGTGGCCACACCTTTAATCCCAGCACTCAGGAGACATAGGCAGATAGATCTCTGTGAATTCAAGGACACACTAAGCTACACAATATTGATCCAGTCTAAAAGAGAAACAGAGCTCACATAAAGATGATCTCAGCACTTGGGATCCCATGCCTTTAATCCTAGCACTAGAGAAGAATATAAGGCAGGGGAAGCCAAGAGCTCACTGCAGTCTGAGGACAGGACCACCCCTTCGGTCTGAGCATTGGTAGAGATGAGAGTCTCTAGTGATTGGCTGCTTTGCTTCTCTGATCTTCAGCTTTAACCCCAATATCTGTCTCTGGGTTTTTATTATTAATACCAATTAGAATTCCTGCTCCAATTATATGTTTTCTTGTTTACTTTTTCTGCTTAGTGCATTCTCTTGTGTATTCTAGATATTAATCCATTGTCAGATTTATAGCTGGCAAGGATTTCCTTCCATTTTGTAGGCTGTCTCTTTACTCAGTTTCCACTGATGTCCTAAACTGTGGAGTTTCATGAGGTCTCATTTTGTTGGCCCCTTTTCCTTATCAGTAACATTCTTGACAGAAATGGTGATGTTGAAAATCTCCCAGACTGCTTAAACTGCTGGACCAAGTTTAACATTGAACTTTCTATGCTGTTTTTGGAGGTGGCATCTCATGCAGCTGTTTCTGATGATTGCTATGATATGTTAGTCCTGGACAAATAACTAATGTAGACTAGGAAAAGAAGATGGCATTGTGTAGTCATACCAGAAGTTTAAAAAGTTTCACAGGGGGACTGGAGAGATGGCTCAGAGGTTAAGAGCACTGACTGCTCTTCCAGAGGTACTGAGTTCAATTCCCAGCAACTACATGGTGGCTCACATCCATTATGAGATCTGGTGCCCTCTTCTGGTGTGCAGATATACATGGAAGCAGAATGTTGTATACATAATAAATAAATAAAATCTTAAAAAAAAAAGTTTCACAGGGGCTGGAGAGATGGCCTGGCAGTTAATGGCACATATTGATTCTAGAGGACCTGAGTTTGATTCCCCAAACCAACATCCAGGGGGAATCTACACCTCTAGCATCTGAGGATGCCTGCACTCATCTGCACATACCCACACACAGACACACACAACAGTGCTCAACAGGTACATGCATAATAACTTATTAGGACTGAAATGCTTATTAAATAGTTGTAGCCTAACTACAACTATTCATGGAACTACAAGATGCTTCTTTGGCCTGTGGTGCTTTGAAAACAACCACCAAAACAACCACCAAGACGCTGAGAACTTGGCTGGGTTCAGGTGTTCACTATTAAGTAATACCAGGTGATAACGGTCAAGGCTCTACTTGTGTTTAAGTCTAGGATAGGTGGTCTACCTGTGAGCAAAAGAGCCCCACCCTTTCCAGATATGCAGCCTCTCAATTTAGCCTGACCCTTTCCCTAGAGCTTGTGCATAGAAGTACTGGAGAAGACGTTGGTGGGCCAGTCTGGGTCACTTTCATATCCCAAATGTGGCTATTGAGATTCACCATGCTATGCCTAAGTTAAATCCCCATCCTTGTGCTTGGTGAATGTCCCCACAATGAATAAATAGGTAGGCTTTCTGTGGAAAAAAGGGACTTGCCTCATTTCATAGAGTGTGTGCCACAAACAAAAGGCTGGGTGTGGTGGTGCACACTTATCAATCCCATGGTCAGGGAGCCAGAGACTGGCAGAGCCCTGTCTACCAGCCCTAGGTCACAATGAGAGACCCCAACTCAGAAACCAAGTTGCTCACTGGTAACTGGAGCAGAGTGGGGCCAGTTGGGATGATTACAGATGTGCACTTTGCCATCTGTACTACAGAGCTTGGTGTGCTACCCTTCTTGCTTGTGTTTCTGTGTTACCAGGTGGCTGACAACAGTGTTAATAAGCAGGAATGAAAGTGGTGTTTTTCCTGCCCCAGGGTTCCAGAGCATAGTACACTAGGCTCTGTCAGATAGAGGCTGTGAGGGGCCACAGTATACAAATCCAGGGGCCACCCAATTTTCCCAAACACCTCACCTTCCTTAACCCAGTGGAACTGGGAGATGCCTTGAATAGGGCCCAGAATAGGGACTTCTTTTCTACTTCCCACCCAATTAAAAAATATGGCTATGAATTTATAAAAAACACCCCAAAGCAAGATGGGTAGCACCTGAGAAATGACATTCAAGGTTGTCCCGGATCCTTCACTCACAGAACATACATGTTTGTGTGCATTTGTACACACATGCCCCCTCCCTCCAAAAAAGAATAAGCAATGGGCACAGAGCAAAAACAGTGAATTAGAATTTTATGGATGAGGGAAACTGACTGGTTGTTTAAACAATAAGCATGAAAAGTTCCATCTATCTGGATTTATTTCCTAGGCCAAATTCATGACATCTACATGGCTTTGATTTCTATTGTAAATCAATGGAATATAGGAATCATGGGAAGGACTGAAGATAAAGACTAAGAAACATAAAGTGAACAGTTATTGAAGTCCCTCTTCATTGGATTGGTGGTTGATATGAGGATAGAATGAGTCAATAAACATAAAGTGACTTGCATAAAGGGCAGGAGTGGTGGCTCTGTAGTTAAGAGCACTTGCTGCTCTTGCAGAGGGTACAGAACACAGGTCAGGTGTCCCATAACCACTTATAACTCCAGTTGCAGGGACCTGACTTCTTTTGGTCTCTGCAGACACACATTTGAGTACAGACATGTGCACTTGTATACACACACACACACACACACACACACACACACACACACACACAGAGAGAGAGAGAGAGAGAGAGAGAGAGAAGAGAGAGAGAGACAGACAGACAGACACAGACACAGACACACACAGACACACACACACACACACACACGTAATAAAAATAAATATTAAAGAGTGTTTTGCATGTTCTTGGTAATAGGATGCCCCAGCAAATGATGCCATTATCATCACCACTAATGGTCACAGCAACTCTGACTCCTTGAGATCTCCTTCCTAGGAGGGAGGTAGGGAGAGGGTGCACGAAACTGACTTTCCTTTCCTGTCCATTCCAGGGCCAACATGGATGCTATCAGCCAATCACCTGTGGATGTCCTGCTTCCCAAGCACATCCTGGATATCTGGGCCATTGTCCTCATCATCCTGGCTACCATTGTCATCATGACCTCTTTGTTTCTGTGTCCAGCCACTGCAGTCATCATTTATCGAATGCGGACTCATCCAGTTCTCAATGGGGCTGTATGAGACCCTTGAAAGTGGGATGTTGTGTGATAAGGACACAAGTCTCTCCCTCGGCCTGTTCTCCGAAAGACAGTGGGGAAGACTCAGGAGTTGAACTTTTGTTTTAGTTTTGATTCTGCAGCTAGCCCACAGCGTGGATTTGATCAATGAACCTAACTTTGTGGGTTCCAAACTCCTTAGCTTTCAACTAGGGGTCATAATCCCTGCCCTCCTACTTCACAGGGTTGAAAGCCATGTGACTTAGTGGAGGTGAAAGCTGTTTGTGAGCAGTGGAAGCCACACAGGTGTTGTGTTGTGCAATGAGAAGCTTTGAAGAATCAAAGACCCTTGAAGCTGCTGATGGTAAAGGAGGCAAGGCAGACTGTGAAAGAGCAGCTTTGGCCAGTGCCCCTCACGCCAAACCTTGACAGTGTAACCCATCCTTAGCAAACCAAACTTTTTTTTTCCCCATGAAACCTCTAGGAGAGAAGGAGCTAGTATGTATGGCAGGGGAAGAGAGAGATGAGCATAAGTTTCAAGAACTTCTCTGCCAAATTCTGCCCTGTATAACCCGAAGGAGAGCTTGCCATAATTTAGCAGTGCCAAAGGAGGTGGTGTGATGACCTGCACTGAGTCTCAGGTCTCTGTTGGAAATGCAGGGTGGCTAAGTTTTCTGCTCAGCATTTCAGCTCCTTTATGTACCTCACAGTAGAGGATTTCCCTATGTCTGAACTTTGTTGTTATTAGCTACATGTTATTGTTACTAATTTTTTGTGGCACTGGAGAACCTAGGGCCGTGATCTGCCTCTGAGCTACATCCCCAGCCCTTCTAGCTCCAGTAAACATCTAAAGTATGCATTATTTCAAGAGATTTCCCAGGACTCTTGAACCTGACTCAAAACAACAATGGTTATTTTAGATGCTATGGTTTATATTTATATAGAGATATTTCTAGACCATTAAAGCTTGCCCTTTGACATTCAACTCAGGGGCATTTTGGGATTTATTGTTATGTAAGAAGATAACTGATATTAGGGTAGTATTGTGTCAAATGATGCTTACTTTGATCTTACTTCATGGATATATGCTTTCAATTTCCAATAAAGTGCCATATTGAGCATGTCTGAAGTTTTTCTTTGAAGAACACCCACCTGAACTCAGAACTTAGATAGAGGGATTCAACTCAACTGTGTTTTGCTTTTTCAGTTCTGGTATCAGTTCAGGGCTTTGTTCATGATAGGCAATGGCTTCACCACAGAGCTCCACCCTTCCTCCAGGATGCAGTTGGCAGTCTTTGGTTCCCTGGGAAGGATTTTTGAGATTATAGTTATGGTTTGGAAGATATGAAGTATGATCCTCATCCTGTCTATGATTGTCATCATGATCTCTGTTTCTATGCCTGGCCATCGTCTATCAAATTCAGACTCATCCGGTTCTGAATGTAGTGAACAGGATCACTCTACACAGTGTGGAGTGAGGTGCTAAGCCTAGAGCCCAGAGGATGCTAAGTAGGAGTGTAAGGCACAGAGAAGGAAAAGACAGAAGCAAGAAGATTGAAAGGCCCATGCAGTATGAAGGAAGGTTCTAGTCACATGGACTAAGGTGTGAGCACGCTATCAGGGAGGCAAAGTGGAGAGAACAAATATGCCTCTTAAGGACAGCACTGTAGTAAAGACACAAAAGTTAAAGGGGGTGTGGGGAGACTGGCAGAAGGAATATATGTATCTTACTTGGCTTGGGCTGAGTGTTGGGTACTGTGGCACCACTTTCACCAAAGCAGCCAACCCAATGGGTTTCTTTTGGCTGAGTTTCAGTTAATCATCGGAGAAGGTGTGGAAGAGTTGGTTCCAAATGTTGTAGAGGGACCATGAGGGACAGCTGTTCTCATGGCTTCGATGAAGAAGGTACAGAGCAGCTCTGCCACACTAAGACACCGTGTGCTTTCATAGAATTGCTCATCTTCCCAATTCAGAGCCACTGATTCGTTCTCTGACAGTGCAGTTTTGCCTTTTCTGGAATGCTAGGTTGACGAAACCATTGAGTGTGTGAGAGTGTCTTTGATGCTTGTTTCCTAGAAAGCGTGTGTTTTCAGATGTACTTCCTTCTGTGTATCCACTTGGTTCTGTTTTATTACAGCCTTGTGCCGTATCCTGCTTACCCATCAACAGATGAGCATTTGGATTGCTTTCAAATTCTTCTTCTGAATTAAGCAACCACGACCGTTACATGTGCAGAAGTTTTAAAATTGTGTATGTGTGTGTCATATTTGTGTGTGGTGAATGCATGTGAGTGTGTATGCTCTTGTGTAAACATTCAGAGAGCAGAGAAGGCTTGGTGTAATCGTCCTCTGTCATTCTCTAACTTACTGCCCTGAGACTGTCTCTCAATGATCTGCTTTCCATTTTAGACAGGCTGGCTGTCCAGCAAGTGTCTTGGCACTGCCTGTCTCTTCCCCCCAACTCCCAATATGGGGTTACCAGCACATGCTTGAGATTTGAACTCAGGTCCTCAGGCTTGCTCAGAATGATCTTACCCACTGAGCCACCTCTCTAGCCCTTTGTATAAAGTTTCATATGAACACAACGTTTCATTTTTCCTTAAATTTCTTTACATATTTATTTATGTGTATGCATATTATACACATAGGTGGAGACGAGAGGACAACCTGCTGAAATTAGTTCTCTCCTTACTGTATGGGTCCCAGAGATTGGACTGCAGTGTCATGTTTTCCCACAAGTGCCTTTACCGGCTGAGCTATCTCACTAGCCCTGTTTTATTTTTCTTTGTAAGTACCTAACATCAGGTACTGGTGTTGGTTAATGTGGAATTTATATTATCAAAGCCTGGCAAAATATTTCCTGACTGGATCATTCCCAGCAGTGTGAGACAAGGTTATTCTTGCTAAGCATCCTAAATCACATTTGGAATCCTTCCCCATTCTCGTAGGTGTGTGAACTTTTAATTTGAATTCCCCCAGTGTTGATTGTATAGTCAAGTGCTTATTTGACATCGGTGTTTCTTTTTGGTAACATGCCTATTTAAGTTTCAGCCCTCTATAAAATCAAGTTGCCTGTTTTCTTACTACTGAGTTTTAGGACATCTTTATATGTTATGCATAAGCTCTGATTTTTAATTTGCAAATATTTTCTCCAAGTCAGTAGCCACATCTTTTTCACTTTATCAACCTTTTTTTAACAACCTTTTTTTTTAAAGCAAAAAATTAAAAAAAAATTATTTACTGTGTATATAGTGTTCTGCCTGCATGTATGCCTGAACTCAGGGAAGTGGGCACCAGCTCTCATTACAGATGGTTGTGAGCCACCATGTGGTTGCTGGAAATTGAACTCAGGACCTCTGGAAGAGCAGCCAGTGCTCTTACCTCTGAGCCATCTCTTCAGTCCCTAAAGCAAAATTTGATCGGTCTATTAACTTACTTTTCTCAGAGAGATGTTCTGATAACCTTTGCTATGTCTTCATGTGAATGGCAGTTTTGAATGGTCTTCTGGAAGCTTTGATTAGTATGCCCCTATGGAGAACACTAATTTATTTTGGCCTGGTGAGTTCAGTCATTTTTTTTTTTTCCCTTTTTTTTCTGCCTGATGTCTATTTGGTGCCAGCAGATGGCAATTTCCTAAGCCTTGACCTGCTAGTTGAAGCTGCTTCAAACTTGCTCCATCTAGTGGACAGCTTTATTCCAGTACGGCCAGCCGCCGACTCCACTTTTCAAAACTTTCGGTATGTACATCCTGTTTATGGAAAGAATGGGTTCATCTTAACGTGGGGCTGAGCCCCGCTGTCCTTGGACAACTTTCCGGGATTTGTTTTCTTCAGCACCCTTTTCATAGCTGATTCCCAAACACCTTCTTTTGCCCGGTGCCCCTTTCCTGGTTTTGGAAACAGAAACAAAGTGGAACCAGTATTTATCCCTAGTGTGCAAACGGACTTCGGGAGCACATTTTCCATGGAGGGATACTCTCTTAGCCTAGACAGACATAGGGGGGAGGGCCTAGGCCCTGCCCCAAATGACTTGACAGACTTTGATGATAACCTCATGGAAGGCCTCATCCTTCCTGGGGAGTGGATGGTGGATGGGATCCGGGGTCGGTAGGGGGCATGGGAGGATGGAAGGGAGAGGGAACTGGGATTGATATGTAATTTTTCAAAAAAAAAAAAAAAAGGCTTAAGCAGCCGGATTCAGTTACCAGGCACTGGGAGCACAAGGGTGGGGGGGGGAGTGGGGGTGGGGGTGGGTGGGGGAACCCTGGGCTTCCTGATGCTTGCACTCAGTTCTGTGGTGAGGGGCAAATGCTGCTTGCTCCCTTGGCTTAGGTTAGGTGACTGGCCACTGCTTTTTGGAGCAAAATAAATAAAGGGCTTTGTTGGAACACTGCCAGCTCCAAAAAAACAGGAAGTGTCTCTGAGTTAAACAGAGCAAGATGCTTTTATTCTTTCTCTTTCTCTGGTGACAAAGGAAAGGGGCAAGGAAAAAAAAATGTTGAGAAACAAAGTTAAATAAATGAAGGGACAGAGGAGAGAGTGGAGAAGTCATGTAGGGGAAGAGAGAAGAGCAAGAGATTAGAAAAAAAATAAAAATTTCCTAACTATGGAAAAACTCATATCCAAATCAGATAAATATAAGAATAAAAATAAAGCTCATTTAAAAAGGTTTATTCACTATTATTACTTTAGAAAAATCAAACCATGTTTGTTTGAATAGCAGGGTGAAGCTGGGGAGCTGGGCCTTTCGCCCTGTGGGACTGACTGGTCTCCATGTCTGTTTACAACTCCACCCGCTGCAACTATTTTTTAAAACATATTTGTTTTAAATTGATTCTTTGAGAATTTCATGTCATGTACCCCAATTCTACTAATTTCCCAGTCTTTCCATGTCTGCCCTCCACCCTTGTAACCTCACCCTCAAAACAGAACAAAACAAACAAGCAAACAAGCATCTTGACGACCCCTCTGGGCTCCTGCTTCTTTGTTAGCTGCAGCCTTCTCTCATATCCTACTGTGTCTCCACTCCAGTCCTGCCAGGTACATAGCACTCCACTCCTCTGTCTTTCCTGCCTCTCCATCACATATTCATTCCTTTTAGTGGCACTGGGAGCTATGGTGTGTCACGCAGTATATATACCCTCTGCCCAAACAGCTTTGCTTATAAATGTTCATTGCTGCGAGTTACTGGTCTGTTTCAAGGCCCCTGGCAACGGCTACACCATCACAGGATCCTCACCTAGACTCCTCTTGGATATTCTGCTGTTGCCTTGAGCCATGGAGATCCTGTGGCTATAGTTCTGCCATCTCTCCCGAGTCCACACTGTTAGGGCCAGGTCTCCTGCACCACCAGAGCCACCCCTCCTATGCTACCAGGGCCACGCTATTGCTAGTGCTGCCATGTAGTTCCAGGTGAGGGGCGGGGCCAGCTCAGCACTACCCTTGGGTATCAACACCGCTTCAGGTGGCAGCCCAGACCACAGGCATCTTCATGGCTTTTGGTGGTAACATCGGGCACAGACACGAATGCAGACCCCTGCTATGGTAGTACCATAGACCCAGACATGGCCCTCGACAACAGCAAGGGCCGGGATATTACTACTGCCCCAGGTGGCAGCAGAGGTCACCCAGATCAGCATGGCCCTCAGATATCAACATGGCCTCAGGTGGCAGCCCAGACCACTGACATCTTCATGGCTCTTGGAAACACCAGCCATGAACATCAACACAGATTCTTGTTGTGGCAGGGTCATGGACTGAGACATGCCCTCTATGGTAACACTGCCCAGACATCAGGTGATGTTGTTTAATTATGTAAAGATGTATTGCACTTGTTTCACCTTGCCAGACTAAGGCACCTGATGTATCTAATAAAGAGCTGAACAGCCAATAGATAGGCAGAGAGAGAGGGATAGGTGGGGTTGGTGGGCAGAGAGAATAACTAGGAAGAGAAATCCAGGCTTGAGAAGAATGAGAGAAGAAGGAGAAAAGGAGGAGAAGGAGGAGGAAGAGGAGAATGAGGAAGAAAGAGTCATGCTTGGGACCAGAAGCCAGGCAGCCAGACATGAGAAGCAGTGAAAGTATGACAAACAGAAGGAAAGAAAGGTAAAAAACCTGTAGGGGAACCTGTAGCCAGCCCCTACTAAGCAGGCATGGCTACAGGTTCCCCTACAATTCCCCTTTTAGTCTAAAAGAGGATTAAAACTTAACAGTGTAAAGTATCCAAAATTAACCCAGACCCTAAGCAGGCGTGGCTTTTGTAGACCCCTACAAAAGCCTCTAGGCAAAATGTAGATAAAGAGAAACAGATTAAAATAAGAACTAAGATGAGGCTGAGCATTTATAACTAATAAGTCTCTGTGTCATGATTTGGGAGCTGGTTGGTGGCCTAAAAGAAAAAGCCTGGTATAAGTAAATATTCTATCAAAAGTATAGCCATTAAAAATAGAAATAGAGAAAACATTTGCTGTCTTCTTCAGTTGCTCCTTCATCTTGTTTTTTGAGACACAGTCTCTCCCTGAACCTAGAGCCCACTGACTCAGCTAGATAGTCTCACCAGCAAGCCCCAGAGATCTTCCTCTCTCCACACTCCCAATGCTGGGTTTCAGGCATGTGTCACAAGACCTGGGGTTCTATGTGGGTGCTGTGGATCCCGATGGAGGTCCTCCCGTTAGCACAGCAGGCACAAAACTGACTGTGCCCTCCTAGCTCTCTTGTGAATACAGTTCTATCAGGCCTAAGAAGCTGGGCATTGAATACTGGCTCTCTCATGCCCAGTTCTCTCAGTAATGTCTGTCCTTTGTGATCTTCCTGATATTCATGGGGACTCTATCCTGTGGTGTTCAAGGCTCCCAAGGGCCAGTTCATCATTGTGTTGCCTTGGGCTATGTAACTACCTCAAGGAGGACAGGTGGTTCTGTCACTGTACACTCCCCCAGTGTCCTCAGGCTCATTCAGTTGTTTCCATATCCCACAGCCCCATGAACTAGGCTGCAGGAGTTTGTTTTATTGTTTGTTTTAGCTTATTGAGTCTCAATTTGAGCAATTCAGTTGCTGAGTTGATCATCCTGTCCAGGGCTTTCTTGAGGTTTTCAGCTGCCTGCAGAATCATGGAACTTCCCTTTTTTTGCATTAAAAAGGTCAGGCCTCAGGACTCTCTTCTATCATATTAATAAATAAATAAATAAATAAATAAATAAATTAGGATATGTTACATCCTAACCGCAGTTGCCCCTTCTTCCTCTCCTCCCAGGCCCTCCCCCTTCTCTCTTACCTAGATCTATTCACTTCTCTATTTCCCTTCAGAAGAGAGCAGTCCTTCCAGGGATATCAACCAAACATGGCAAAACAAGTTACAATAACACTAGGCACAAACCCTCATATCAAGGCAATCCAGTAGGAAGAAAAGTTCCAAAAGCAGGCAAAAGAGTCAGAGACAGCCTCTGCTCCCACTGTTAGGAGTCCTAAAATAAGGACACCTCACTACACAAACACAACATACATGCAGAGGACCTAGCTCAGACCCGCCACACCAAATCCAGTAGATTCTGTGTGACAAGTTCCACAGACTAAGGCAATAACTTCAAAAGAAGGAGGTCTCCTGGAAATGCTTGTGGAACTCTCAGCTGGAGAAAAATACTGAGCCATAGTTCTCATGGCAGTCTCTATTCTTCTAGTCTTTTCTCATATTAACGAAATGTTCCTGAAAGCCTTCGCTGACATCCCAAACAAAAGATATAAATGAGAAACTGTCCTCTGAGACATGGTCACTGACCATGACCTTGTCTCCAGGAAAACCAGCGCTTTTCGAATCATTCACGTCATTCATGTAAGTAAATAGTAATAGTATTGACAAAAACTTTCCCAACAATAAAATTTCATATGGCTGTATATGTGTGATAGAGAGTGGTTTTAATGTTTGGTAAAGGAAGCTTTTTAATAAGAAAAAGTCAAAATAGCTCAATATTTCAAAGACTCACAAAAACTAGGTAACAGCTATCAAACAATTGTGAAGTAGGTAACATATCATCAATAACTAATCATAAAAATTCATTAACCTGATCTTAGAAATAGGTGGTTAGCCCTAAATGATTTTTCTGATTTATTGTTGCATAAGTTGTGTGTTACTGTGCCTAATAGCAATGATGGGCATTGCTTCACTGAACACAACCCCTGAGATGATATTTTTCATTATAAAAAGCATTGCTTGAGAACTACAAAATACATCCACATTCAAACTGCCTCTATGTTTGTTTCTGTTTGTCACCGTCAAATCCTTACCCAGCTAATCTTCGAGAACACTCATACCAGGGACCCCCATACATGGCTGGGGTGGTCCATGGCACAGACCCATACAGGCTCCCTGATTGTTGCTTCAGTCTCTGAGCCCCTATGAACCCTGGTTAGTTGATTCTGTGAGCCATGGTTTTGTGGTGGCCTTGACCTTTCTGGCTCATACAATCCCTCCTCCTCCTCAGGATTCTCTGAGTTCTGCCTAATGTTTGGCTGTGGATCTTGGCATCTGCTCCTATCTGCTGGACAAAACCTCTCTGATGATGAATGATTATGCTAGGTGCTGGTCTACGAATATAGAAGAATATCATTAGGAATCATTTCGTTGACTTTTTTTTTTTTTGCCAGTTGTGTTTGGTTCTATCCTAGGTCTCTGGGCTATCCAGCCTCTGGTTCTTGGCCCTCCAGGTAGTTTCCAGTGTGGGTCTGTAGCTGGACTAGTTGTTGGTTGGCTACTTCCACAAGTTCTGTGCCACTTTTACCCCAGCACATTTTGCATTGATTCTTTGTATTGTTCTCTTCGTTTCTGTGTTATTGTGTGTTATTGGTTTCCCACTTTGAAACTACTCTTGGCTGTGTTTGCTTCTTTTTGTTCTAGACCTTTCAGGTGTGCTGTTAAGTTGCTATTTTGAGATATCTCTATAAACTTTACTCTTATCACCACTTTCTTGTGTCCCATAAGTTTGGGTGTGTTGTGCATTCATTTTCATTGAATTCTAGGAAGTCTTTCTCTTCCTTGACATAGTAGTCATTCAGTAGAGAGTTGTTCAATTTCCATGAGTTTGTAGGCTTTCTTTTTTGCTTCTGATGCTGTTGTAAATTCAGCTTTAATTTATGATGGTCTGATAGGATACAGGGGGTTATTTCAATATTCTTGTATCTATTGAGATTTTCTTTGTGACTGAATGTGTGGTCAGTTTTGAAGGTTTCATGAGGTGCTGAGAAGGGGGTATATTCTTTTGTGTTTGTGTGAAATTTCTGCAGATATCTGTCGGTTCATAATGTCAGTTAGCTCCATTATTTCTCTGTTTAGTTTTTGTCTAGATTACCTGTTCATTGGTGAGAGTGGGATATTGAAGTCTCCCACTATTAATGTGTGAGGTTCAATGTGTGATTTAAGCTTTAGTAATGTTTCTTTTAGAAATGTGTGTGCCCTTGCGTTTGGGGCACAGGTGTTAAGAACTGGAACATCATCTTGGTGGATTTTTACTTTGATGAATATGAAGTGTCCTCCATCTCTTTTGATTAATTTTGGTTTACGTTCTATTTTGTTAGATATTAGAATGGCTACACTATTTTGCTTCTTGGGCCCGTTTGCTTGGAAAATCTTTTTCCAAATCTTTACTCAGAGGTTTGTCTATCTTTGATGTTGAGGTATGTTTCTTATATGCAGCAGATAGATGGATCCTGTTTTAGCATCCATTTTGTTAGCCTGTATCTTTTTATTGGGAAATTGAGTCCCTTGATATTAAGAGATATTAATGACCAATAATTGTTAATTTCTGTTATGTTTTTTGTGTGTGTTAGTAATGTGAGTGTGTGTGTGTGTGTGTGTGTGTGTGTGTGTGTGTGTGTGTATGTGTGTGTGTGTTTCCCTTCTTTTGGTTTTGCTGGTGTGAGATCATCTATTTCCTGTGTTTTCATAGGTGTAGTTAACATTATCGGGTTGGAGTTTTCCTTCTGTTACTTCTGTAGGGCTGGATTTGTGGGTAGATACTGACTTTGTTATGGAATATCTTGTTTGCTGTATCTATGGCGATTGAAAGTTTTGCTGGGTATAATAGTCTGGGCTGGCATCTGTACTCTCTGAGAGTCTGCAGGTCATCTATACAGGCCTGTCTGGCTTTTAGGGTCTCTGTTGAAAAGTCTGGTGTAATTATAATAATCTGCCTTTATTGGCTACTTGGCCTTTCCCCCTTACAGCCTTAGTATTCTTTCTTTGTTCTGTATGTTTAGTGTTTTGATTATTATGTGGTGGTGGTGGGGGGACTTTTTTTCTGGTCCAATCTATTTGGTGTACTGTAAGCCTCTTGTACCTTTATAGGCATGTCCTTCTTTAGGTAAGGGAAATTTTCATCTATGATTTTGTTAAAAATATTTTGCCCAAAGGGCGATACATGGATTTACCTGGGAAAGGTGGATAGAAGAGATCCCCTGGATAGACTGGGGTGGACAGGTATTGGAACTGAGATTTCAGGTTGAAGAGTGGATGGAGGGAGAGAATAATGAAAGAGATAACTGGGTGGTGGTGGTGGGGTGGTTCAGTGTCAGGTAGAAACCTGATGCAAGGGAAACTCCCAGGAATCTATAAGGATGACTTCAGCTAAGACTAGCAAAAGTGGATAGGTAGTCTGAACTGGCCATCTCCTGTAATCAGATTAATAATGACCCCAGTTGTCGTCAGAGAACCTTCAGTCAATAACCAATGGAAACAGATGTATACATCCACAGCCAAGCACTGGGCCCAGCCTGGGGGAAATCCTGCTTAGGAGAGGCAGGAAGGATTGCATGAACTGGGGGCCAGGGAAAGGGGTCATCACAAGGTAACCCACAGAGGCAACTGGCTTGCTCATGGGAACTCTCAGACTATGGGCTGATGGCTAGAAAGACTGCATGATACCAGTCTAGGCCCTCTACGTATGTGTGATGGTTGTATGGCTTGGTTTACTAGTGGGACTCCTGGCAGTGAGAGAAGGGCCTGTCCCTAATGCTTTGGGTGGATTTTAAGAACCTGTTCCTAATGTTGAGTTTCCTTGCCCTAACTCAACTTGATATGCCATGCTTTGTTGGCATCTATGGGAGGCTTGCCCCTTTCTGAACAGAGGTGGAGGAGGAGAGGGTTGGGGAGGGGGACAGGGGGAAGTGGGAAGAGGGAATGGGAGTGGGCAGGAGAGGAAGATGAAGACAAGATGTAAAATAAATGAAAAAATAATTAATAAAAATATTTTCTGTGCCTTTGAGCTGGGATTCTTTTCCATCATCTATTCCTATTCTTAGGCTTGGTCTTTTTTATAGTCCCAGATTTGCTGGACTTTTTTGTCAGGAAGTTTTTAGATTTAACATTTTCTTTGACTGATTATATCTGTTTCTTCTAACCTATTATCAATACCTGAGATTGTTTCATTCATCTCTTGTATTCTGTTGGTGATGCTTGTGTCTGTGGTTCCTGTTTACTTACCTAGGGTTTTTTATTTTCCAAAATTCCCTCAGTTTGTGTTTTTCTTATTGCTTCTATTTGCATTTTCAGGTCTTGAACAGTTTTATTCATTTACTTCAACTATTTATTTGGTTTTTCTTGACTTTTAAAAAAGGAATTTATTAATTTTCTACAATTGTTTGTGTCTTCCTGGCTTTCTTTGAGGAGTTTGTTCATTCCTTCCAATGTTTGTATTTTCTTCATTTTCTCCTTAAGGACCTCATAAATTTAGTTTTAAGGTTATTTTCTTGTATTCCAAATGTGTTGTAGGCTTTGTGTAGTAGGATAGATGGGTGCTGGTGGTGACATTGTATGACTGTTGTTGTGTTCTTACATTGGAATCTAGGCCTCTGGGTTTGGGTGATTAGAGGTTTAGGTGCCAATTTCAGAGTTTGTCTTTTCTGGATGAGTGTTTTGTTCCTTGGTTTCTGTTTCCTTTTTGGTCTTCTGATCTTTGTGGCCTGGATTTCTGGCAGTGGGAGTGACCTCTGATCTAGCTGAAGTCTTGCCAGAGTTGGGGGCTGGAATTCTGGTAGCTAGCATGGCCTTTGGTCCAGCAGGAGTCTCTGCTTGAGTTCTGGACTAGGGTACAATGATGAGTGTGGGAATTGGGGATAGTGTGTGGGGGGCACAGAGGGAGTAGAGGAGGTCTCCAGGTGGGTTGCCTATCTGGAGTAGCTATTATGGTCTCTGGTCCAGCAGGGAGTCTCTTTGTTAGTTGGAGGATGGAGTTCTGACAGCTTGCCTTTGGTCTAGCAATGAGTCTCTGCCTGAGTTCTCCTATCTGTTTATCTGGCTGGTGTGACCTGTACCTGTTCTTCTGAGTGATGTGGCTTGCACTTGAGCAGTGAATCTCTCTTCTGTCATTTCATACCTGTTTTTGTCGTCCTTATTCTTTAGTTATTCCTCTGGGTTCCCAGGGTTCTTCCTGTGAGGTCCCAGGAAGAGCTCTTTAGCACAGAACTAATTTGTACTATTTGCTCCCTGCATTCTGCCAACTGTATGAACTAGAAAGACACCTCCTTTTCATCTTCCTTTTATCTGCCTGTTCTGAGGCCAGAGGCTGGTGCAAAGGACAACATCTACATGTCAAAGGCTGATTTGGAGACTCATTCTCCCTTGTCTTTGACCTTATTCATTGAGGCAAATTGTCACAACTGAACTCAGAGCTTGCCAATAAAGCTAGTTTATTTATCTGGTTTAGCCAGCTTGCACCGAGGCTCCCTGGTCTCTGATTGAGAGTTCTGGAGTTGCCCACATCTTCTCAGTTTATACATGGCTCATAGGGATCTGAACTCCAGTGTTTAAATCTGCATAGCAAGCACTTCATCCACTGAGCCATGTCTCCAGTGTCCTAGAGAATGAGAAGATGTTTCAACAGGGAAACAGCTGCACATGAGCTAAGGATGTGTTTGTGTGTTGTATGTTCATGTGCGTGAGGGTGCTTATACTCCTGTTTGCATGTGTAGAGTCCAGAGGTTGACACTGGCTGTCTTCCTTGATCATCTACCAACTTGTTTTATGAGACAGAGTTTCTCACTGAGTTTTGAGCTCATCAATTGTGGAGACTAGGTGGCCTGTGATTTCTTGAATCCTATTGTCCCTACCTCCAAGTGCTGGCATTACAGGTATATGCCACCCCATTTATCTTTCTTCATGGGTGCTGTGGGTCTGAGCTGAATTCTTTATGCTTATGCAGCAGACAGTTTGCCACTGAGTCATTTTCTAGTGCATCAACTGTTTGTATCTTAATCGCTGCTATGAGTCACCAGCAGCTTCAGAGAACCCACAAATTATTCAAATGTGACCACAGTTTGATGTAATTTATCTTATTCTTGTCCTTTCTTTTTTTTCTTTTTGGTTTTTCGAGACAGGGTTTCTCTATGTAGCTTTGGAGCCTATCCTGGCACTCACTCTGGAGACCAGACTGGCCTCGAGCTCACAGAGATCCGCCTGCCTCTGCCTCCCGAGTGCTGGGATTAAAGGCGTGCGCCACCAACGCCCGGCTTTTTGTCTTTTCTTGTTCCACCTGAAGTACATGCTTTCCTGAAAGGAATCATGATACTTTATCATTTTAGAAATTTTATTTACTTAGATATTTACATTTGTTTGTTTATGTCTGTCTCTGTGTATGTAGAAAAATTCACACTTTCCATGGTTTGTATGTAGAGGCCAGAGGCCAGCTTGTGGGAGTTTATTCTCACCCTCTACCATGTGTATTCTGGGGATTGAATTCATGTCTTTAGGCTTGACGGAAAGCCCTGTTACCTACTGAGCCATTTCACTGCCCCACAATACTTTTTTAAATCAAACTTTTAGTGTATGTTAAGTCCTTTGTGTGGTCATCAATATTACATATAAATTTAACTTAGAGAATGAAACTATGTCCAAGATAGACAGCTAGTAGGATTATAAATGTGATTTTTCAGCTGCATACTAAGTTTTGATCCTGTCATTGTGACTGCAGTACCAAGGCCTCCCTTACATCATGCCAAGCCACTGCTTGTTTTTCTTTTCTGCTATCCATTAATTTGTTTTCTCTTTCTTCTATGTTGTTTTCTTTTTAAGTGAACTCTCCTATATCTTTCTCTCCTTTTTAGCTTTTTTTGTTTTTGTTTTTTGTTCTTGTTTTTTGAGACAGGGTTTCTCTGTATTGCTTTGGAGCCTGTCCTGGAACTCAATCTGTAGACCAGGCTGGCCTCGAACTCAGAGATCCTATTGCTTCTGCCTCCCAAGTGCTGGAATTAAAGGCGTGCGCCAGCAACACCTGACACTTTTTAAAGCTTTTTTATTAATTTATTTTTTACATTCCAATCTCAGTTTCCCCTCCCTCCTCTCCTCCCACTCCCTCCACTCTCCCCACTCCTCCCATCTGCTCTACGGAGAGGGTAAGGCCTCCCCTAGGAAGTCTACTAAGTCTGTTCCATCATCTAGTTGAGGCAGGACCAAGGCACCTCTCCACCCCCACAGCCCTGTGTCTAGGTTTAGCAAGGTATCTCTCCATATAGAATGAGCTCCACAAAGTTAGTTTGTGCATTAGTATTAGATCTTGGACCCACTGCCAGTGGCCTCATTTACTGTCCCAGTCACACTACTGTCACCTATATTAAGGGAGTCTAGTTTGGTCTTCTGCAGGTTCTCCATTTGTCAGACCTGAGTCAGTGATCTCCCACTAGCTCAGGTCATCTGATTCTGTGGGTTTCTCCATTCATAGTCTTGACTCCTTTGTTCATATTATCACTCCTCCTTCACTTTGATTGTACTCCAGGGGCTTGGCCCATTGGTTAGCTTTGGATTTCTGCATCTGCTTCCATCTGTTTCTGGAAGAGAGTTCAAGCTTCTCTGGGGTTGTGGATTGTAGGCTGGGCCTATTTCTTTTTTAAAGATTTATTTTAATGTATTAAAAAGTAAAAAAAAAAGATGTTTGGGTGTATTTCCTGCATGTATGTAAGGGCACCTTGTGCATGGAGTGCCTGCAGAGCTCAGTAAACTGGCTCTGGAGTTATAGACAGTTGTGAGATACTAGGGGGGTTCTGGGACTTGAACCTGGGTCCTCTGGTGTAGTAGCCTGTAATCTTAACTACTGAGCCATATCTCTAGCCCTGGTAAGTTGTAGAACCTTTAGCATGTGGGGTCAAGTGAAGGTGCCTATATATTTTGTGTACTTAAAGGGGTTTGTGTGTGTGAGACACTGTCCCTTCAATTGCTTTTGCTTCCTCCCTGTGGGTTGAACAGTTTGCTTGGCTACAAGTTGACCACCACTGTAATCCAGCACCTTCATGAGAAATCCTAGTCAATGGATCTGACCAATTATGTCATAGAAACTCTGAAACTCTAAGCCAATGTAAACCTTGTTCCTTGAGAGATTGATTATGCCATGTATTTATTATAAGTAAAACTAAGGCTTTGCTAGTCCACAATTTTCAATAAGAGGTACTCAATCTTTACCATAATTAAACTTAAAAATACTGTGAGGTTACCCCCGCTGTAGAAATGAGTGTCTTAGGTTCAATACTTGTGCTACACTCCTACTATGTGAAATGAATTTATTAATAACAAACTATATAGGATGATATTGGGGGAAGAAATTTGGGAAGGTTCTGATAGCTACCAGAGGTTATGAGGATGATAGGAGAGATGTATTCATAGAGAGAGCAAGATAAAGAGGCACATGCAGTAAGGAAAGTCCTGTGTGGACATGAGGATGATTCATCTCCCCAAGGACCTGCCTGTGGTGGCACCTGGATCTTAGATACCCAGTGTGCAGAAGTATGAGATGTAAGTCTACAGAATATTTCTATAGACTGTCAAATCATTTCCTTCTTCTGTTCCTTTTCCAGCCTTTTAAACTCAGTTACTGATTATCATGTTTTGTTTTGAGGAAAACAAAGTGTTAGGCCAGGGAACAGGAATTAAGATTATCAGCAAAAGAAAGCAACACTGCCAGCAATGAACACTTGCGTATAGGGGATGTATATCAGGTATATCGGGGATGTCAAATACCAACAGCAGACACTCTTTGTAATCAGCAATTTATTAAGCATTATTTTATGACATCATATATGGATCAAAGTAGTTTTTCACTATCATAACCAAGATAGGATATGATGAGACAGGGATCTCAGGGTTCTCCGCTGGTTCTAGAACAGAATTATAGATGTTCTTTATTGTCTCTAGAAGGATTCTGATGAGGATTTTTAGGAACTGATTGGTTATTAAGAAACTTGTGATCAGTGGTTATAGTTTCTTCTGACTTTGGTCTTAAAGTCTTCCTATTTATAGAATCTATAAGCCATACTAGTCACTCTTTAACTCAGGCTTAATAAGGGTGAGAAGTAATGTTCATTCAGGTAAATGTGTATGAATGCATACAAGTGTGTGTTTGTGTGTGTGTGTGTGTGTGTTGTGAGACACAATGAGCACAGCAGAGCAAGATGCATGATAAGGAAGGAATGATTGTTCACAGATTCTAGAGAGGTTGAGGTTGCAACAGCAAACCATTGTGAAGAAGTACAGAGGTGACAGAGTTTGTTCCCTCCCTCCCTCCCTCCCTCCCTCCCTCCCTCCCTCCTCCTCCCTCCCTCCCTCCCTCCCTCTCTCCCTCTCTCCCTCCCTCCCTGTGTGTGTATGTGTGTATGTGTGTGTATTCAAGTATGTATGTGTTGGTGAAAAGACTGGAAAGAAGGTATGGGGTAGCAAAGAGAGTTGAAGAGGCATTGGGGATTGTCAGGTTCTGACATTTTAACACACATGATCCTTATCCTTAGGTTTTCCCATGGTGGTAGTGGATTGGCTAATGTAAAGAAAAACATATCAGAAGGTGAATTTATCTGTGACTCCCTGGAGTTAACCTTTTGATGGTGCCATGGTCAGTAGCTGTGGGTGAGTTGAATTTGAGCTAATCTTTTGAATATGTCTCTCTAAGGAGAACTTTGGCATCTTCAGTCACTGTGTCAAGGAAGAAATGATGCAAGTAAAAGGTTTTCCCAAAGTAAAGACCTGTAGCAAGGAGCCCACCAGTAGCTGAGGCAAATTTCTCCAAATATTTCAAAAATGTTTTTTCTAATGTTTCTTCTTTCTTAGTTTCCAACAAAGAATGGGATTTAAGTTTTTCTTTCAGTTTTTCTACAGGCACTTGGGAATCATTAGCAATGACCTCCAGGGATTCCTCATCCACTCCAAAGAGGACTTGGTAGTGGTTTAGAATTGCTTCTAGCTTTTCCATATCACTGCCCTGGAGGGTGTTCAGTGCAGGAATAGTAGCCAAAGCGCCTTCCTTGAGGGCTTCCAACCAGATAAACTGCTTTGAAGTGCTGTACTTTTTGTCAATGGCTCCCTCTGTAATGTTGGACAAGGAAAGCATAAAACTGTGGCGCTTTTGAACAGGAAGATCCTTTATCAGGGTGTCCATCAGGACTGGAAAATCATAGTCAGATAAATTGTGGTTAGAGATCAAGAAAATTCGTGGTTCATCAATTTTATTGTCACGAAAGGTATCCAGATAGGAGCTTCGGATTTGCTGCAGAATATTTTCTTGGTCAAAAGTACATGCTTTGCGTTTCTTTTCATTATCTAGATCAAAGTCCACCTTGGTTCTCACAAAGTAGTAATTCTTTTTCATCAGTCTGATTACTTTGGCAAGGTCTATTTCATGTTTTGTAAATCGTGTGGCAGAAACTATAACGAAGAAGTCATACTTTTGGAATTCCATTTTCTTCAGATAATCTTTTGGTGGAAATTTCATAGTTCCAACACCAGGCAGGTCCCAAATATCCACATTTTTAATTTTGGGGTGTTTGTATGAAGTTATCTTCATAGTTGTCTCTGTTACCCCAACTTCAGCTGCACCTTTCTCATCATCTTTCACACCCCTCAGAGCGTTGATGAAGCTGGACTTCCCTGCCCCAGACTCTCCTGTCACAGCAATGCTTATTGTGACACTATCAATATTTTTTAATGCAGCCCTGATTACAGAGTGTGCTCCCTGAATGTTTCCCTTTTTTAGGTTTAACTCAATTGACTGGATAGTTTCTGGAGAAATGATTTTGTTTTCTACCTTAATCTTCTTAAAATATTCAGTGAAGCTTCTGTACACCGAGTCTGCATCAGCATCTTTCTTAGATGTATCAGAGAAGGACTGACCCATGACTGTGAGCAAATAAAGGCACTGAAAGAAGGAAGGGAGAGTAAGTTGCAAGATACCAAAGATGGCTTTGTGCCTAGCACTGTGTTCTTTATGCTGCAGCCTCAGTATTGACTAGTTTCCGTATAATTTGTGCTGGTTAGTTTTGGTCAACAAGATACAAAGTAGAGTTAGTCCTTTTGGAGGAAAAACCTCATTTGAGGAATTGCCTCCATCAATTACCCCAGATTGGGCTTCGGGGTGTGGCATGCCTATGGGACATTTTCTTAATTGAGGATTGATGTGGGAGGCCTCAGCCTACTATGGGGGTGCCATCCCTGGACAGGTGGTCCTGAGTTGTATAATAGTGCAAATAATCTAACTATGAGGAACAAGTAAGCAGCACCCTCACCTTGTTCCTGCCTCTGCTTCTTGTTGAGTTTTTTCCCTATCTTCCTTCCACAATGGACTGTGATCAGAGTGTGTAAGTTCCCCAAACTCTTTCCCCCTGAAATGCTTTTGGTCATGTTGTTTATCACAGCAATAGAAAGCAAACTAGGTCAGGTATCTACTAGCTCTCAACTAAGCCTCTAATTATGGAAAAATAAAACTTAAGTAGAGTAAGGGAAAATAATACAAAAATCTGCATAATCTTTTAGCCAGCATTATTAGCAGTGATCAAAACACAAACAACTATGTTTTATCTACCCTGACTGGAGCATTCTATATGAAATCCAAGATGTCTTCTTCATCTTGCACACTTCCTTCAGTGTGTGCCTCAAATGACTGAGAACTTAGTCAACATACATCTAGTTTCTGAAACTGAGAAATGAATAACAATGAAGAATAATTGACACCAGTGTTTAAGCAATGCAAAATCTCTAATGATCACATAGATCATTGTTTTATTTTTGTTTTCAAATGATGTCCAGCTATTGTATTTGGTTAAAATAATTTTTAATTTGCTTAGATTTTCTTTCCTTCTTTCTTTTTCATGATTTGGAGCTCATCTTGCAAAAATATAAAATTTCTTTACCCTTGAAGTCCATGTTAACATCATTTATACAATACAATATTTAAGTGTCCTCAAGTCATCATTTAGATTCACTATTTTCTTTTCTTTTTGTTTTAAATTAATTTTTATTTAATTAATAAGTTTTATTTTACATACCAATCCCAGTTCCCTCTCCTTCCTGTCTTTCCATTCCCCACCAGCCCCCTATCCCACTCCCCATCCACTCCCACTATTTTCTCTTAAACCTTTTATTTTATGAAAGCAATCTTACTGTGCACTGCAGATGTAGTCAAGTGGTAGAGAGCTTTCCCAGTGTGAAGAAGGCCTTGGATTCAATCCCTAGCGCTTTATCAAATGCAGCTGCTTGTAATTATGGTACTTAGGGAGTAGAGGTAAGAGGGCCAGTACTTCTAGGTCATCCTTGGTACATAGTGAGTTAGAGGATAGCCTGGGCTACTTGAGACCCTGTATCAAAAGAATAAATATCTAGTCTACCAAAATGACTCAGCAGGTAAATATACTTGCTACCAGGCCTAAGGACTTGAATTTGATTGTTGGGTATTTAATCAGATTACATAAACTCAGATCTCATATTTCTGCCCTTTATTCTCCACAAATCTGTCCTCAAGACCTCCTGTGGCAGCACAATGGACCACACTATCAGTTAAGGAGATGGCAAATCCCTACTGTCACCCTGGAGCCTCTTCTTGCCTGTTTCACCCATATCAATTCACAGACTTAAGCTCTGTTTCCAAATCCAATCACGATTCTTCCTACATTATCTTCTTCAAGTCTCCTTCACTTTCAGCTTTGATTATGTAACTAAGCTAGTATATTTCCTGTGATTGTTCTGGCAGCAACATAGATGATCAAACAGCCAGAGTTGTCCTGTTGGTACTGAAATCATATTATGTTAAGTCAATTCCGAGAGACACTATTAGGATCCCCATTTCTCTCAGGGAAAGTTCACTAGGTATACAGTGCACATACTACGTACAACATATCTTTGTAGTTTAGTGTTAATAGCCTGGGGCCACTAGTGTCTGAATTCCAGTCATGCTGTCATCTTAGGCTGTCTTCCACTTTCATGACTTTGTACTTAGTGACTGCTACCTTGTGATATAGCTCTTCCCCAGTAGCCACATGGCTTTAACTTTATTGCCTTTCTCTATGTTCTGTTTTAATTAGTCAGGATTCAGGATTTATATTCCCATTGGGATATAAAATTGTAGCTGCCTCCATCATTTGCCATCCTTTCCTTATGTTTCAGTTTCTCCACTGGATCCGCTGCCACACAATATATTTGTCTAGGTTTATTTGCTGTCAGCCTCCCACAATACAATGAACATCAGGCAGCAGAATATGCTTTTATTCCCCTCCTCATTAATCACCACCAACACATAGGTATATCTGGTTTATCATCAGGGAATGAAGGAGGGATATGAGGAAAACACTTGATCTTTATTGTGAACATTTGTGCCAGGTCTGTAGCTTTAAGTGGTCAGTGGGCTATTCAGGTTCTAGTGCACTCATAAACAGTGGGTGCCAAGAGTCTGGAGAGACCACAAAAATACTCTAATACAAAATAGGGATCTTCTTAGAGTCACACTGTGTGTATGAGCCTGTCCAATCACATACAGATTCAATAGGCAACCCCTGTCCAAACTACAGGACAGATGGGGACAGCTGTTCAGGAAACCAGAGCCAAAGAACTTTGTTCAAAATGACTGCAGACACAGGATGGGAAAGGGTGGTAAAGAAGAAGTCCTGAAAGGGAAGCTAGAGAAGCTAAGTGTAGTTAACTAAGCATCATTGCCTGATTTAGTCTTGAAGGGGACAGTCACTCACAGGGCACAGACAGAATATCCCTGAAAGCACACAAGTTGCCCTATCTTTTCAGTTTCCCCTCTTCTTTCAGTTCTAGCTCCAGGATTTGTGATGCAGAATCCAGAGAGATAGTCGTCTGCAAGGCCTTTCCACTGAATATGAACACAGGGAAGGAGAAGGCTGTGATACAGCAAGTGTAACAAAAGGAAACCTGCCTAAATGACAGCTGTCACCACATCCTGGCACAGCTTGTGCTCCTCACAGATGAAGAGAAGGTCCTTAGCATCCCTGCTTTACAGTAAAGAAAACTACAGTGAAGAAGATTCTTCAGACACAGGTTTCCACAGCCAGCTATAGCAGAAGCAGCACACACAGAGACACCTCTTCTCCATAGGCCAGAGGCCTCAGGATGTAAGGAATTAAATAGTTGATCCTGAACTAGGAATCAAGATGAGACTGAGATACAACAAACCTCATGCACACTGTAGAGATTCTCCATTACCTGAAGCGCCCATTAACAGCTATTATAGGGAGAGGAATAAGAGACAAGCCAAAACAAATGGATACATTTACCAAAAACATCATCCAGATCATTTGCTTTAGGTCTTCCTCATTGAATTATTGGTTAAGACCATCAACAAACCAGTCCTGCCCACATCCCCATAAAGGCATCGTAGCTTCCAAGCTGAGGAACCTCATCTTTGGGGGCATGTCCTAATGTCTTGTTACCTCTCAGCTCTTCAGAGAAAAGTGATGGTGAGGGTTAGAAGTTAGATCTGAATGCTCCTGCCCCTTACCAGAAAATCCTGAGTCCAGTGTATGCGTTCACTGTAGTTCAGCTGCAGGAACCACTGTCCACAGTGCTCCAGTCTTTTCACAGAAACCCACCCTTGCCTCCTCTGTGGAAAGCATTAGGTTCATGTCAGTTTGGCAGGACTTACACACTCTTCCAGGTTCTGCCCCTTTCCTCTCAGTATGTGTTGGCCAATCATAGAAGAACATGGATCTAGCTGTTTCCAGAATCTTCTGCGTTTCCAAGAAGAGGAAAGTGAATAAGACAAACGATCGTTTTGCATTCTAAAAATACTTGTTTTCTTGGCAGAAAAAGATGGACTTTCCTAAAATAGCACTGTGGAATGGGCCTGTACAAAGAAGGGGAACAAAGAGACGTAGCTTACTAGGTAATCTGGACAACAACCTTTGAAAGGTAATTTTCCTGATCTGTGACTCCACAAATGCAGCCTGAACTAAAGTCACACAACACATTGACTGGGGTCCTGTGTAGATGCCAATTTTAGTCTCACCTAAGATACAACACATTTCACCTCCTCTGTGGAAAAGCAGCAGGTGTAAGGCAGGTGGGCATCCCTTATACACTCCTCAGACTTCTGCCTCTCTCCTCTAGGTGTGTGTTGGACAATCACAGGCAAGGTCATTTTTCAGAATCTTGGAAACCCACATTTCCAAGAAGTTGAAAGTGAAAATCAAACCAGCAGCTGTCTTTCAATCTATTAACTCTTAATTTCTTGGCAGAAAAAGCTGGAGCATCCTAAACAATAAAGTGTGGGGAATGTGGGGCTTGGAAACTGAGGGTGAACACGCAGACAGAGCTTACTAGCTGCTCTGGAACACAATCTTTGAAAGGTAATTTTCCTGGTCCCCGATTCCACAATTGCAGCCTGAACTAAAGTCACACAACACATTGTCTGGGGTCCTGTGCAGATGTCAGTCAATGATAGTTTCATCCAAGATATGACCCATCTCATCCCTTTGACTACAACCTTATTTTCTAGAAGATTCATATTCCCTAATTCTTGTCATTCACAGCCCTCATGTCCTGCAGGAATTTATTATGGGTTGGGTTTGACAGGTCTTATCTATGTTCTCACAACCACTGTGAGTTCATATGTGGAGCTGCCCTGTTGTGTCCAGAAGACACTGTTTCTTTGTGGTCATTCACCACCTCTGTCTCTTACAGTCTTTTCACCTCATCTTCTGCAACCCTTTCTGTGCCTTTGAGGTAGAAGTATTTATGTTACATTAAAGGCTACACATTCCTCAGTGTCTTATTCTCTGCATCACGGTGACTATGGTTATTTGTATTGATTACCATGTACTGAAAATAAGATCATCCATTATAAGGGTTGAATGGTTCCATAATCTATGGGTATAATAATAAATCATTAGGAGGTGGCTTAATATTATGTCCATTTAACAGTAAAATAATTGTAATTCTCACCTAGGGTCTATGATCTGTCTACCCTTAAGTCTTCACCATATATGGGTTTCATCTCATGGAGAAGCTATTCAATCTGATCAGGAAGCAGTTGGTTAATTCCATAACAATTTTGCCATATTATATACCCATGGATATGCCTTTCGGGGCCAGTCATTTATTTGTAGTTCACAGCTGGGTATGATTAATGGTTCCCTTTCTCTTCTGGTAGTATAGGCAGTACCTTCCAGCACTGTGAATGCTAACCAGTAGGGATGCAGCTTCTGGGTCACTATCAGTTTGATTTTGCCATGTTCTAAAAGCCAAGTAAGTGGTATCTTCAATGACTGGAAGTTCCAAGTTTTGGAAATTAACCAAGAGTCCTAACAATGCCCTGTAATGGTCAAGGACCACATTGGCCAACAATTCTAACTAATCCTGAGACCAGGCTCCTTATTTGTTGCCCTGTCATGTCTAGTAGGGGCATTGTTGCCCAAGTTGAGGACAACTTGGACAACACTTTTGAGACAGCATCTTACTCTGTATCCCACAGAGGTCTGGAACTGAATGTGTAGTCTAGGCTGGTCTTGAGCTCATGGTGATCCTCCTGCCTCAGCTTCCTCACTGTTAAGATTGTAGCTGTGCGTCACTGTTCCTGCCTGGCTAAAAAACCTCCTTTATAATTTTGGGAGCTAGTCTAAAGATTATTGATGATGTGTGCATATTAAATAGTCCTCTGTAGATGGATATTGTGAGTGTCATGCAGTGCCCAACTATTATCTATCTCCAGAGCCATGCTTGTCTGTCTGTTGCCATACTCCTTCCCATGATGGATATGAACTCACTCTCTGAAACTCTGAGCAAGGCCTCAATTAAATTTTTTATAAGTTCCTAGATCACATTGTATCTTCAGAGCAGTAGAAAA
The DNA here is from genome assembly GCF_003668045.3 of Cricetulus griseus. Taxonomy (NCBI): domain Eukaryota; kingdom Metazoa; phylum Chordata; class Mammalia; order Rodentia; family Cricetidae; genus Cricetulus; species Cricetulus griseus. Next base: position 178,637,277 of record NC_048595.1, read on the forward strand.
GAAACTAAGACATCGATTTTAAGTTACAATGGTAAAAATGGCATTGTTCTATCACAAAAACAAAACAAAACACCCATTCGTCAATGGATTAGAACCATTGGATGGAACAGGATCAGAGACCCTGGTATAAATTCACATACCTACAATCACATGTTTTTTGAAACCGAGGTCAAAGATATAATCTGCAGCAAATATAGCATGTTTAAGAAACAATTCTGAACATATAGAAGGACCAAAGTTGATTGTTATGCCTCACTCTGTCAAAAATCAGTTCCAAAGTAATCAAAGACTTCAAGGTTACACTTAAAATTCTGATACCTCTATGGGAACATATAAAGAGTACATTTCAGAACATAGGCTCAGGTAAGAACTTACTTAATAGAACCCTCTTCACACAGGAAATGTGGCCATCAAACAACAAGTGAGAGTCTATGAAGTCAAAATGCTTCTATGTTGTCAAAACAATAACAGCAACAACAACAACAACAAAAATTTACTCTACTGTAGGCAGCTTTCCGAATGGGAAACACTTTTCATTAGCAGTACATTTGATAGAGGATTAATATAAAGAATATGCAAATAAAAGAAGCTTTTATAAAGAAAACAAGCAATCAAGTTAAAAATGGGATATGGCACTGAACAGAGAGTTATCAAAAAGAGAAAGGCAAATGACTAAGAAATATTGACAAGAGTGTTTAGCATGTACTGAGCAACTAGAGCATTGTTGGCCCTTCCAGTGTGAGACAGCCACTACTCCATCTACTAAGCACCCAGTCTCAACTGCGGTGTAGGCCTCTTAGGTGTAATACAGATGTTGTTACTATTTCAAAATAAACTAATTTAATGAATTGTATGCATAAATATTAACAAAATGAATGAAAAGAAGAAAAAAGAGAGAAAGAGAGATAGAAAGAAATGAAGGAAGAAAGGATGAAAGAAAAAAAGAAAGAGCCAACAGACTCTGGCCAGAGAAGGAGGTATGTGAACTGCAGATCTTTGTCTCCATCCTCTCCCCAAAATCCAACCTTCCAAACACATGCTCAGATCTGCAGCTGATCACCTGCTTCAGCCTCTCCTCATTCTGTCCTCATTTCCATGAACTTAAGCAGATCCTGGTGTAACACTCTGTTTTCCTCCCTTCAGTGGACCCACTAAATCCTGAATCATAGTCTATCCCTGTTCCTAAGTGTCAGCTGCCAATATCTAGAGATACAGTTGTTCCCAGTGGCAACAACTATTAGGATTGTAGAAGAATTTCCTACCAGGCAACACATAGCCACCACACTTCTTAAGAACCAGCAAGGGCAACAGAATTCAAGAAGCAAAATATTCATCCAATAAAGACAAAACCAGATATCAAGACCTACAAATACAATCTTCCCAAATCCAAATGCCTACACTGAAGTGTACAAAACTTAATGGATAATAAACAGGACCATGATTCAACCTTTCTGCTCCCTCATGACCTCTGCATCCTTCCTCTTCTTAAAGGCAATTTATAGAAAAGGGAATTTATGTGGAACTTATAGTTTCAGAGGGTGTGTCCAAGACTACCATGGTAGGGAGCATGGTAGTAGGAGTGCATTGTGCTGGAGCAGTAACTGAGTGCTTACAACTTGATCCACAAACCTGAGGTCAAGAGAGCTATCTGGGAATGAATGACATGGGCTTTGGAGTTTTAGGAACACAGTAACACACCTCCTCCATCCAGGCCAAATATCCTAATCCTTCCAACATTTACATCAACTGGGGACCAATTATTCAAATAGATGAGCCTAATTCAAACCACCAGTCACAATGTTTCTCACATACACAAATAGCAAACTAGGACACTTAGCCACCCTGTCTTTTCAAAGTTTATCTTTAACCACCCTATCTTTTCAAAGTTCATTTATTCCATAATCCTTAATTCTATCTGTCTCACTGCCCTTCGTCTCCTAATGTTATTGACTACAATCCCCGTAGTCTTCATAGTATCCTGTGTTCTGTCAATATCCTGTGTTCTGTCAACAGTTTTTGAAGTCTAAGGGCCACTGTTATGATTATCTGGGTGTAATTACATAGTAGTAGTTTCAAACAGCTATGGTTTTCTCCTAGTTAATATCTTTCTTAGGGAATTATATAGAGCTTATGCATGATGCCCTCTCCTCCTGTCTGAGTAATTATTTTCTGAAGTACAACTCAACAATAACATATTCATATTCCACTTGGACAATGTAAATTCTTTATCAGAATGCACAAAGATGATAAAAATGAAGTCAGGAAAAGAAGTTATACCACATACATAACTTCCAATGTAGTGACACTAGAAACAAAATCCAAGACTTGTAACTCCTTCACAGTTTTATTATTCCCACAACAGTGGCATTTAGTGAGAGTGAGTTGGAGGAATCCCTGAGGACAAACTCAAAAGAATTATTACTAATATGTTCAAAGACCCAAACAGTTGAATAAAATAAGGAAATCAATCAATGATATGAAAGAGAAATTTAGCAAAAAAGACAGAAGTGGTTGAAGAAAAACCAACCTAAATGCTTGAAATGATGAAACACACAAACACAAACAAACAAATAAGAAAAACAAAACAAGAAATAGAAAGTCAAATAACTCTGTGGAAATTCTCAGCAATAGAAGGGTGAAGAAAGAATTCCTGAACTTAAAGACAAGGTGCTGGAATTGGAATGATCGAAGGTCAAAGAAAATAATAAGGTACCAGTGGGAATTATAAGATATATGGGACAACACCAAAAGACGAAATTTATGGGTTAAAGACACAGAAGAAGCAGCAGTAGAATTTTGTTCTAAAAGCATAGAAAACATTTTCAAATGAACAAACCAGAATTTTTTTCAGAGTTAGGCAAAGAGATTCCAGTGCAGATACAGGAACTATTTCAGACAACAAGGCCAGAAAATAACATCTCTCATCATAACTAACACACCAAAATACACAGAATAAAGGAAGTATGTTTAAAGTGGCAAGACACATCAAGTCTCTGAGATACTGAGTCATATCATATAGGCAGGGTCATTAGAATAACACAGAGAACTCAACTGAAGCTTAAGTTTAGAATGATGACCTCAAACATTGAACAGTATCAACGCTCAATGCAGAATACTTTCTCTAGCAAAATTGCATCATAACTGAGGTAGACATAAGAACTTTCTGTGATAAAAATAGACAAAATAAGAAGTTGTGAGGACCAAAGCATGCCAGAATAAAACTGAGCAAGAGACAAAAAACAAACCCCCAAATCCAACACTGAAAAACAACAAAGTTGCAGGAATCAATACATAACATTCAACAGTAACTCTGAATATTAGTGGGCTCAGTTTCCTAATCAAAGCACCAGTAGTTTGGATCAGAAAGCAGGTTGTTGCCCCCAAGAATCACCTCACCACAAAGGATAGATACTGTCTTAAGGTGAAAAGATGTAAAAAGGTGCCCAAGCCAATGGACTCAGGAACAAGAGGTTTTTGCTGTTCTAATATCTGACAAAAGAGAGTCCACACCAAAACTAGTGAGAAAAGATAAAGATGGTTACTTCATACTGATTAAGAAAGCAATCAATCAGGACATTGTTGTTCTAAACATAGGTTCCATGAATACAGAGGTACATTTGTGTACTAATTAGGTTTTGTCAATCTGATACAACCTTGACATACCAGGGAAGAGGGAATATCAGTTGAGGAATTTACCTTTATTAGATTGTCCTGTGGGAGAGTCTGTAGGGAATTTTCTTAATTGCTCAATAGGAAAATCTAAAAGAAAGGGGTCAATTCCTAGATGTATATGACTTTCCAAAATTGAACCAAGAGGAGATAAACAATTTCCATAGGTTGTTGACAAGCAGTGAGATGAAACAGTAATTAAAAATTCCTCAACCAAGAAAACTCCAGGCCCAGATGAAGTCACTGGTGAATTCTACTACACTTTCAAAGAAGGCTGACACCAATGCTTCTCCAACTGTTGTATGAGATGGGAAAGTTAGAGACACTACCATTCTTTTTACTATAAAGCTAGTATTACCCTGACACAAATAGCAGATGAAGACACCACAAAAACAGGAATTTTAGACCATGTTTTTTTCATGAACTTAGATGAAACTTTTTCAATAAAATGCTTAATATAACACCAAAAAGTAGATTCATCTGTGTCAAGTTGGCTTTGTTCCAGAAATGCCATTCTAACACATGAGTAAGAGAAGTCTTTTGATCTGTTAGTGTCTTCTTCAATTTCTTTCTTTGATGTGCAAGGGCCATTCAGTATGCACAAATTAATAAATTTTATGTAGTACATGTCTTATTAAGGAGTTCTAGTGTTGTGAAGAGACACCATTACCTTGTCACCTCTTTTATTATTGTCATTATCATTATTATTTTGATTTTTACATCTAGGATACAGTTTCCCTTCGTTCTTCCCCTCCCATCCATGCCCTCCAATCCACTCTACCCCTCCTATCCAGTTCTCACCCATTTTCTCCAGAACAGGTCAGGCCTACTATGGATATCAACCAAACAAGGCATATCAAGTTTCAGTATGTCTAGGCACATTCGCTCATATTATGACTGGTCAATGAAACCAAGTAGGAGTAAAAGGTTCCCCAGTGCAGGCAAAAGAGTTAGTGACAGTCCCTGCTCCAATGTTAGGAGTCCCACAAAAAGACAAAGCTACACATCTGTAAAATATATGCATAAGGCCTTGATCAGTCCCAGGTGGGCTCTCTGATTGTTGGTTCAGTCTCTGTTGTCCCTATGAGCCTAGGTTATTTGATTCTATGGGATTTTTTGTGGTGTCCTTCATCTCTCTGGCTCTTTCAATCCTTATTTCCCATCCTCCTTATTCCCCATGCCCCCACCTAAAGTTTGACTGTGCGTCTGTGCACCTGTTTTCTTCAGTTTCTGGATGAAGTCTCTCTGATGTCAACTGGGCTAGGCACTAGTCTATGAGTATAGCAGAATACCATTAGGAATCATTTTATTGACTTTTTTCTTTTGCCAGTTGTGTTTGAATCTATCCTAGGTCTTTGGGCTATCTAGACTATTGGTCCTTACCCACAAGGCTGTGTCAAACGTGGGTTCTCACTCATGGTATGGGTCTTAAGCTGGGCCAGTCTTTGGTTGGCCACAACCACAATTTCTGTTCCACCTTTACCCTAGCACATCTTGTAGGAAGGAAAAAATGTAGGTTGAGGATTTTGTGGCTGGGTTACTGTCTCAATCTGTCCACTGGAATTCTTTCCTGGTTAAAGGAGATGACCAGTTTAGACTCTGTTTCCCCTATTACTAGGACTCTTAGCTAGGACCACCCTCATAGATTCCTGAGAGTTTCCATTGTACTAGGTTTCTAGCTTGTCCTCTAGATACCTCTCCATTCCAGTGTCACTCCCACTATTCTTTCCCTCTATTCTCCCCCAACCGGATCCTTCCTGTTCTTCTGCCCACACATTCACCTGAGATATCTATTCTGTTTCCTCTTCTCAGAGAGATTCATGCATCCCCCCTTGAGCCCTCCCTGTTATTTGTCTGTGTAATATTCCTTTCAATGGTGTGAATATATGTTGCTGTGATTGGTTTAATAAAGAAGCTGAATGGTCAATAGCTGGACAGGATAGAGTTAGGGGGAGAGCAAAGCAGATACAGAGAATGCTGGGAATAAGAAAGGTGAAGCCAGGAGAGTCAAAAGAGACACATAAAGAAGCAAGATGAATGTTCTGTGTTGAAAAAATTTACCAGTATGTGACAAAGGGTAGATAAGAGTTATGGGTTAATTTATAATGTATGAATTAGCTAATAACAAGCCTGAGCTGTTTCCCAGCACCTATAATTCACATTATGTCTCCATGTTGGTTATTTGGGAAATGGTGGGTGAGAAAGAAAAGTTTGCCTACACTTAGCTTCTCTTGGTCTGTGGATTGTAGCATGATTATACTTTATAGCTCAGATCTAAACAGGTGTCTGCATCTAAACCTTCCCCTCAAGACTCTGGCTGCCCTTCAGAAGAGTAGGAAGAAAGAAAATAAGATCCAGAGGGGTTGGAGGACACCAAAGAAACAGGCACTCTAAGTCAATAGGATTGACACACATGGGACCTCATAGAAACTGAGGCAGCATGCCCAGGTCACACACGTGTCTACAGAAGGCCCTTTATATCCACCTTATGGCTTTCAGTTTGGTGTTTTTATGGGATATGGGATTATGGTATGGAAACCAGTGGGTCTCTATTTTTCATACCTTTGCTTGGTCTCTTTTCCTTCTGTTTGTTTTGTTCAATTCCAGTGTGTTAGTTTTTGCTTTATCTTATTATATTATATACATTTTATTTTGTTATTTGTTAGAAGTCTGTTTTCTAAATAAAAGACCCAGGATAGCCAAAACCACCCTGTACAATAAAAGAACATCTGGAGGAATCACCATCCCTGATTTCAAGTTCTATCATAGAGCTGTAGTCCTGAAAACAGTTTGGTATTGGCACAAAAATAAATAGGTAGACCAATGGAATCGAGTTGAAAACCCTGATATTAACCCACACACCTATGAACACCTGATTTTTGACAAAGAAGCTACAGCTATACAATGGAAAAAAGAAAGCATCTTCAGCAAATGGTGCTGGCATAACTGGATGCTGGCATGTAGAAGACTGCAGATAGATCCTTGTCTATTGCCATGCACAAAACATAAGTCAAAATGGATCAAAGACCTCAACATAAATCCAGACACACTGAACTTATTAGAAGAGAAAGTAGGAAATACCCTTGAATTAATTGGTACAGGAGACCGCTTCCTGAACATTACACCAGTAGCACAGACAGTGAGATCAACAATTAATAAATGGGACCTCCTGACACTGAGAAGCTTCTGTAAGGCAAAAGACACAGTCAACAAGACAGAACAACAGTCCACAAATTGGGAAAATATATTCACCAACCCCACATCTGACAGAGGGATGATCTCCAAAATTTACAAAGATCTCAAAAAGCTAGACTCCAAAGTACCAAATAATCCAATTAAAAACAGGGGTACAGAACTAAATAGGTAATTCTTAATAGAGGAATATAAAATGGCTGAAAGACACATAAGAAAGTGTTCAACATCCTTAGCCATCAGGGAAATGCAAATCAAAACAACTCTGAAATACCAACTTACACCTGTCAGAATGGCTAAAATCAAAACCACCAATGACAGTTTATGCTGGAGAGGATGTGGAACAAGGGGAACACTCCTCCACTGCTGGTGGGAGTGCCAACTCTTACAGCCACTTTGCAAATCAATAAAGGGATTCCTCAGGAAAATGGGAATCAGTCTACCATAAGATCCAGCAATTCCACTCTTTTTTTTTTTTTTTTTTTTTTTTTTCCGAGACAGGGTTTCTCTGTGTAGCTTTGGAGTCTATCCTGGCAATTTCTCTGGAGACCAGGCTGGCCTTGAACTCACAGAGATCCACGTGCCTCTACCTCCCGAGTGCTGGGATTAAAGGTGTGTGCCACCAACGCCGGGTGCAATTCCAATCTTAGGCATATACCCAAAAGAAGCACATTCACATAACAAGGACATCTGTTCAACAATGTTCATTGAAGCATTATTTGTAATAGCCAGAACCTGGAAGCAATCTAGATGCCCCTCAACTGAAAAATGGATAGAGTAAATGTGATACATTTACACAATGGAGTACTACTCAGTGGAAAAAATAAACAATGGGATCTTGAAATTCGAAGGCAAATGGATGGAAGTAGAAGAAACCATTCTGAGCGAGGTACCTCAGTTACAAAAAGACAAACATGGTATGTACTCACTCATATGTAGATTTTAGACATAGAGTAAAGGATTACCTGCCTACAATCCACACTGCCAGAGAAGCTAGTAAACAAGGAGGATCCTAAGAGAGACATATGTGGTCCCCTGGAGAAGGGGAAAGGGACAAGATCTCCGGAGCAAATTGGGAGCATGGGGGGAAGGGAGAGGGAACTAGGAGAATGAGAAGGGGAGAAAAGGAGAAGAGGAGGGGTAAGGAGGACATGATGGGGCAGGGAGGTTGAGTTAGGGAAAGAACAGGTGAGAGCAAGATAAGAGATACTATAGTAGAGGGAGACATTATAGGTTTAAAAAGAAATCAGGCATTAGGGAAAGGTCTGGAGATCTACAAAATGACATCAACTAACAATCTAAGTAACAGAGGAGAGACTACCTTAAATGCCCTCCCCTGATAATGAGATTGATGACTAACTTATATGCCATCCTATAGCCTTCTTCCAGCACCTGGTGGAAGTAGAAGCAGATACCCACAGCTAAACCTTGAACTGAACTGAAATCCAGTTGCTGAGAAGGAGGAGTGATGAGCAAAGGGGTCCAGAACAGGCTGGTGAAACCCACCAAAACAGCTGGCCTGAACAAGGGAGAGCTCATGGTCTCCAGACTGATAGCTGGGAAACCTGCATGGGACTGATCCAGACCCTACGAATGTGGGTGTCAGTGAGGAGACCTCGGAAATCTGTGGGGCCCCTTGTAGTGGATCAGTACTTATCCCTAGCATAGGAATGGACTTTGGGAGTCCATCCTACATGGAGGGATGCTCCCTGAGCCTAGACACAATGGGTGTGGTCCTAGGCCCTATCCCAAAAGATACAACAGTCTCTGAAGACCTCCTATGGAAGGCCTCACCCTCCCTGCGGAGCAGAAAGGGTATGGGGTAGGTAGGGTGTTAGTTGGGGAGGCAGTGGAGGAGGGAAGGGAGAGGGACCTGGGATTGATATGTAAAATAATCTCCATTCTAATTAAAATAAAAATAAATGAAAAGAAGTCTGTTTTCTAATGAGAGACAGAAAGGGAGTGTATCTGTATTGAACATGAGATGGGGAGGAATTGTGATGAGTAGAGGGAGGGAAAACTGTAATTATGATATAGTATTGAGAATTTATATTTTCAGGAAAAGAGGGAAAAAGGAAAAAGAATACAAAGAATAACATATTCTCGCCCGATATGTGATAATGGAAACCCTTGTCCTTGGTTGGTGGAAGTTCAAAGTGCTGTACCTATTGTGGAAATTGTGGAGGTTTGTTTCTTAAACAAACCAACAAAACTATTGTAAATAGATTAGCCCTATGTCCAGATATGTCAATCCTAGGCATATATCCAAAGACTCTGTATCATACCATAGATATATTTGCTCATTCATTTTCATTCCAACTCTATTCCCCATAGCCAGGAAACAGAAACAGTGTAGATGCCCATTGATTGACTCATGAGTAGGCAATGATAACATGACACACACACATATAAATAAACATATATATATATATATATATATATATATATATATATATATTAGAATTTATTCATCTGTACAGGAAAATAAAATCACAAAAATTCTGAGTCAATGAATGGATCTTGAAAACACATTGTGTGATGTTTCTCCAACCCAGGTAGACTAACACCACATTTTCTTTCTCATATATAGATTCTAGCACTGAATCTTTGCATTTGAGTCATTCAATTGGACAACATGGAAGCCAGGAAACTGGAATGGGGTCATTGTAGAAAGGGAAGAAAGATCTCAAGTGAGGGTGTTGTGGGTTGATTTTGATGTCAACCTCCCACAAATTAGAGTCACTTGATATGGAGCCTCACCAGAAGTGCGGTTCTTGCCTTAATAGAGGTTGAAAGACCCACTCAGATATGCCAAGAGTAAGGCAGGGAGTGATCACTTGCCGTGTGCTGTCTTGACATTCCTTCTATCTGTGGGCTGATTTACCTTGTCTCTGATGCTAGCTCCTTTACTGATATCAGAGCAAGCATTTCCAGGAACCTGACTCTGGATTAGTGATTTCTCCAGGAAGCCTCCAGGTTTTCTGTGCCAGCTGGGACTGCAAAGGTGTCTAGCCTTGTGGCCTGAGTAACTACAGTTCCTTGGCCTACCTAGTGAGAGATAGCCATGTGGGACTGCCCTAACCGCTGAGGCACTCTCCTTAATGGAACAACAACAGGTTCTCAGCATCTCAGCTGGGACTCAGCTCTTGATACTATTTCAATGTAAGCTGTCGCAATATAGTATTTTTTATTATGCATATATTATAAATACATTCAGTCCATTGATTCTCTTCCTCTAATACCAAGGGGATCAGTAGAAGACAAGTGATATTAAGAGGGAAAAGTGAATATTGGGGAGTTGGAGGGAGTGAGGGAAGCAATCACTGAGGATGTGTGAAAACACTATACTATTTTATGTGTGCTTAGAAATTCTTCTGGAGTTACTGTATGTGGCAATGAGGGGGATGCTCATTCAAGAAGACATAGCTTATTGAATTGGTTAAAGTTCTCTAGAATTACAGAACTTATGGAATGAATCTCTCTATATAAAGGAATCTCTCTCTATATTGGAATGACTTATAGGCTGCAGTCTAACTACTCTCCCCATGACCTTCTGTGAATGGAAAGTCAAAGAATCTAGTTGTTCAGTCCCACAAGGCTGGATGTCTTAACTTGTGTTCCATATAGGCCGGAATCCAAAAGGAGTAGATTCCAATGCCAGTGAAGTAATGGATGTGCTAACAAGGGGAGGGCAAGCAGGGAAGGAGCAAACGTTTCCTTCTTCTATGTCTTTATATAGACGTCCAGAAGAAAGTATGGCCCAGATTAAAGGCTCCGGTTTTCCTACCTCAAAGGTCCAGACTAGAAGTGAATTCTCCCACTTCGACACCAGCATAAAAATGTCTTCTCAGTCTAGTTTAGCAAATGAGTGAACTTATTAGGGTGAGGGTTGCTTATGCGAATGTGGATCACTCAGAGGCAGCTTCATCACTGAAAAGCCCACCTCAGCAAGGCAAAGACTCACCACAGCTGCAGTCAGGGAGCCCCTGCATGATTTACAGGCACCTCAGCTGCTCTGAAATCTCCATTCTTGCAGAATGGTTTTTGTTTACATAATCTTGAGAAGAGCTTCATAAACCTGTTATGTTTCTGTACATTCTAAGACTTGTTATATTTATTTACTTCCTGAGTATTATTTTATTTTATATTTAACATGCATCTCTGTGTGGGGAGTACATATTTACAAGTGTGTGGACATGTCAGATTTAGGTTGTTCCTTCACCTCAGTTGCTTTCTACCTTTGTCAGCATGGCAGGGTCTCTCAGCTGAATCCTGAGCTTGTAGATCTACACAGTCTAGGAAGCCAGCTTGCTCCATGGTTCCACTGTTTCTGCTTCTGAGTGTGGATGTACCAGGTGGTTGCTACACCAACTCATCATTTATGTGGGCTCTGGAAATTGAACTCTGGTCCTCATACATGCATGGCATAGAGCCTCCAACTTCCTGGATTTTCATTGAAATGATTTGATTGGGAAGAAATAGCTACAAAATACCTATTCATATCTTTTGTGTGTGTGTGCTTGCACATGTTTGGGTATTTTATATGGGCATATGTTCATTCTTGTGTGTGTGTGTGTGTGTGTGTGTGTGTGTGCGTGTGCGTGTGCGTGTGCGTGTGCGTGTGCGTGTGCGTGTGCGTGTGCGTGTGTGTGTGTGTGTGTGTGTGTGTGTGTGTGTGTGTGTGTTTGTATGTATTCAAGTATGAAGGTAGGGTTGAAAGAAAGAGAGGGAAGTAGAGAGGTGAAGAGGGATTGGAGATGTCCAACTCTGACATATTAAGAAGCATGGTTGTTGCTGAGATTTCTTTCCAGCCTGGTCCAGTGACTTCTTTGCCCCAAATAAACTCACAGATGCTATTATTAATTACAAAATTGATAGCGAGAGCTTCTTTTTGGGTAGCTGTGTCTTGATTATTATCCTATAACTACTAATTTATATATTTCTACATGTTCTTATGTTACCACAGAACACCTGGCACATCATATCCTCCCAGTCTCTACATGTCATCTCCTCGTGGTGACTTTCTGCCTCTCTTCCAGAATTCTCCTCATTCCTGAGCCCCATCTATTTTCCTGCCTATATTGGCCAAATAGTGTTTTATTCATCAACCAATAAGAGAAACATATATACATAAGGACATCCCCCATTACATGGTCCTTATCTTTAGGTTTTCCCATGGTAGAATTGGATTATACAGAGGGGAAAATTAATCTAGTGATTCCTGGTATTAACCATTTGATGTTGTTATGATCAGTAGCTGTGGGTAAGGTTAGTTTAATCTAGCGTTTTGAGTATGTCTCTCTAAGGAGAAGTTTGGCATCTTCAGTCACTGTGTCAAGGAAGAAATGATGCAAGTAAAAGGTTTTCCTAAAGTAAAGACCTGTAGCATGGGGCCCACCAGTAGCTGAGGCAAATTTCTCCAAATATTTCAAAAATGTTTCTTTTAATGTTCCTTCTTCTGTAGTGTCCAACAAATAAGGAGATTGGATGACTTTTTTCAGTTGTTCAACAGGCACTTGGGATTCCTTTGCCAATAATTCCAGGGATTTATCATCCACTCCAAAGATGACACGATAGTTGTTTAACTTAGCCTTCAGCTTTTCCAAATCATTCCGGAGGATGCCCACTGCAGGAAAAGTAGCCATAAATCCACCCTTGAAGGCTTCCAACCAGATAGTCTGCTGCATGGACTCACGCTTTGTGTCGATGGCTGCCTCTGTAATATTAGTAATGGAAAGTGTAAAATTGTGGCGCTTTTGTTCAGGAAGATCCTTTGTCAGGGTGTCCATGAGGACTGGAAAATCATAGTCAGATAAATAATGGTTAGAGATCAAGAAAATCTGTGGCACATTCATGTTATTCTCTCTAAAGCTACCCACATAGTAGCTTCGAATCTTCTCCAGGATCTTTTCTCTGTCAAAGGTACGTGGTTTGGTTTTTTGTTCATTTTTTAAATCCTCATCCACCTTAGTTCTCACCATGTAGTAATTCTTTTTCATAAATCTGATTGCTTTGGCAAGTTCTAGTTCAAGATTTGTAAAACGTGTGGCAGAAACAATAATGAAGAAGTCGTATTTTTGGAATTCTACTTTCTCCAGATAATCTTTTGGTAGAAATTTCATAGTTCCAATGCCAGGCAGGTCCCATAAAGCCAAAGTTTTAATTTTGGGGTGTTCGTATTTAGTTATCTTCATGGTTGTCTCTACTACCCCAATTTCAGCTGCACCTTTGTCTTCAGGTCCAACTCCCCTCATGGCATTGATGAAGCTGGACTTCCCTGCTCCAGACTCTCCGGTCACAGCAATGTCTATTGAGGCACTATCAATACTTCTCAATACATCACTGATTACAGAGTTTGCCCCCAGAATGTTTCCTTTTTTCAGATGCAATTCTATTAAGTGGATCTTTTCCTGAGAAATGATATTGTTTTCTTTCTTAATATTCTTAAAATATGCAGTGAAGTTGATATTTGAATCTCCATGGTTTTCATTCTGAGCAGAGAATAACTGACCCATGGCTATGTTGAAAAAGGACCTTGAAAGAAGGAAGAGAGAGTGAGTTGCAAGAGACTGAAAATGTCTTTGTGCTTAGCACTGTGTTCTCCGAGCTTCAGCCTCAGTTATGTTGTGATGTTAACTAGTTTCCATGTATTTGTGCTTTCTTTTTTGTCAAAAAGATTGAAGCTGTAGTCCTTTTTAAGGAGAACATTATTTGAGGAATTGACTGCATCAGATTGGACTTGGGGGATGCCTATGGGGCATTTTCTGTATTAAGTATTGACTATTGTGAATGGCACCCCCTTGGGCAGGTGATCCTCCTGAGCAAATTGAGAGCATGGGGGGAGGAGAGAGGGAGCTAGGAGAATGAGAAGTGGAGAAGAGGAGGGTTGAGGAGGACATGAAGGAGCAGGAAGTTTGAGTTGGGGGAAGAATAGAGGAGAGCAAAGTAAGAGATACCATAATAGAGGGAGACATTATAGGTTTAAAGAGAAATCAGGCACTTTGGAAATACTGGAGATCTACAAAGATGACACCAGCTAACAATCTAAGCAACAGAGGAGAAGCTACCTTAAATGCCCTCTCCTGAGGAATGAGATTGATGACAAACTTATCTGCCACCTGATAGCCTTCATCCAGCACCTGGTGGAAGTAGAAGCAGATACCCACAGCTAAACCTTGAACTGAATTGAAATCCAGTTGCTGAGAAGGAGGAGTGATGAGCAAAGGGGTCCAGAACAGGCTGGTGAAACCCACCAAAACAGCGGGCCTGAACAAGGGAGAGCTCATGGTCTCCAGACTGATAGCTGGGAAACCTGCATGGGACTGATCCAGACCCTATGAATGTGGGTGTCAGTGAGGAGACCTCGGAAATCTGTGGGGCCCCTTTTAGTGGATCAGTACTTATCCCTAGCATAGGAATGGACTTTGGAGCCCATCCCACATAGAAGGATACTCCCTGAGCCTAGACACAGTGGGGGATGGGCCTAGGCCCTATCCCTAAGGTTATGACAGTCTCCGAAGATCCCCTATGGAAGGCATCACCCTCCCTGGGAAGCAGAAAGGGTATGGGATAGATAGGGTGTTAGTTGTGGGGTGGTGGCAGTGGAGGAGGGGAAGGAGATGGAACTGGGGTTGACATGTAAAATAATCTTATTTCTAATTCAAATAAAACTTAAAAAATAAATAAAAATATTACAAAAGTAAAAACAAAAGTTTTAATGAACTGTAGTAGACTTTTTCATCATCTCTCCAGCTCTCCAATTATACCATGAAGACATATTATTAATTAGAAAAGATCAGCTGAGGAAACCCGACACACCGAGGCCCAGGTGGCAGCTCTGCCTCCATCCGCTGGCCCAGGTAGGCCAGGGACTGTTTCCGGTTCCTGTTCAGTGTCACTGCTTGGGGTCGTCTGCCGCCGGTGATCTGCTCATCGGATCCGAACTTGGTGGCGGAATGAAACACACAGGACACTCCTGAGGCTCCGGTGGCTGTTCCAACTCCATCTGCTGACCCAGCAGGACCCAACACACCCGGACACTGCCAAGGCCCCAGTAACAGTGCCACTTCCGTCCACGAGAACAGGACAGACATCAGAGTATTGGATCTATTTGCATCTATCAGAAGGGAACCTTGGTCCCATACCCACCAGGAGAGGAAGAGACTCCTGTTACTCCCACCAGAAGAAAGGATGAGAAGAGGACAAGGTAAAAGAACATTCAACAACAGAAAACCCAATATGACACCACCGGAGACTAGGAACCATACACCAGCAAGACCTGAACATCATGATGCAGATGAACCAGAAGAGAATGACCTTAAAAACATCTTCAGGAAAATGATAGAGGACCTCAAAGAGGAACTCAAAGAGGACATGAGAAAATCCCTTAAAGAAATGGAAGAAAAAACAAACCCAAAATTACAAGATATCAATAAATCTCTCAAGGAAACAGTTCAAGACCTAAAAACTGAAATAGAGACAATAAAGAAAGCACAATCTTCAAGAATGCTGGAAATAGAAAAGCTGGGTAAATGATCAGGAACTACAGATGTAAGCATAACCAACAGAATACAAGAGATGGCAGAGAGAATCTCAGGAGTTGAAGACACACTAGCGGAAACAGATTCATCAACCAAAGAAAATCTTAAGTCCAACAAATCCCTAACACAAAATATCCAAGAAATATGGGATACTGTAAAAAGATCAAACCTAAGAAT
Organism: Cricetulus griseus; assembly: GCF_003668045.3. Lineage (NCBI taxonomy): Eukaryota > Metazoa > Chordata > Mammalia > Rodentia > Cricetidae > Cricetulus > Cricetulus griseus. The sequence continues at coordinate 178,652,855 of NC_048595.1, forward strand.
AATAGGTATAGAAGAAGTGAAGAAATCCAACTCAAAGGCGCAGAAAGCATATTCAAAAAAGTCATAGAAGAAAACTTTCCCAACCTAAAGAAAGACATGCCAATGAAAATATAAGAAGCCTACAGAACTCCAAATAGACTGAACCAAAAAAGAAAGGTCTCCTTGCCACATAATAATCAAAACACCAAACATACAGAATAAAGAGAAAATATTAAGAGCTGCAAAGGAAAAAGGTCAAGTAACCTATGAAGGCAAACCTATCAGAATCATACCCGACTTTTCCTTGGAAATTCTGAAAGTCAGAAGGTCCTGGATAGATATTCTACCTACACTAAGAGACCATGGATGCCAGCCCAGACTACTATACCCAGCAAAGCTTTCAATCAATATAGATGGAGAAAACAAGATATTCCATGACAAAACCAGATTCAAATAATACATATCCATCAATCCAGCCCTACAGAAAGTTCTGGAAGGAAAACTGCAACCCAAGGAAGTTCACTACAACCAGAAAAATATAGGCAATAGATAACCCCACTTTACCAACAGCCAAAAAGAAAAAGGGAGAGAATCCCATACATAATCTCACCACTATCACCAAATCAAAACCAAACAAGAATGAACAATCAATGGTCATTAAAATCCATTAACATTAATGGTCATAACTAGCCTATAAAAAGACACAGATTAGCAGAATGGATAAGAAGACAGAATCCTTCCTTCTGCTGCATACAAGAAACACACCTCAACTTCAAAGACAGATGGCACCTAAGAATTAAAGGTTGGGGAAAGATCTTCCAATCAAATGGACCTCAGAAACAATCGGGGGTAGCAATCCTAATATCCAAAAAATTGGACTTTAAACTAAAATCAGTCAAAAGAGATGAAGAAGGTCACTTCCTACTCATCACAGGAGAAATCCATCAGGATGAAGTCTCAATTCTGAACATTTATGCCCCAAATACAAAGGCATCCATTTTGTAAAAGAAACATTACTAAAACTCAAATCACACATAAAACCGCACACACTTATAGTGGGAGACTCCAACACCCCACTCTCACCACTGGACAGGAACACCAGACAAAAACTTAACAAAGAAACAAAGGAATTAATAGAAGTTATGGCAAATTGGACTCAACAGATATCTATAGAACATTCCAGCCAAATACAAAACAATTTACCTTCTTCTCAGTGCCACATGGAAACTTCTCTAAAATCTATCACATACTTGGCAACATTCAAACCTCAACAGGTACAAAAAATTGAAGTAACCCCCTGTGTCTTATCAGACCACCATGCTTTAAAGTTAGAATTCAACAACAACACTAATTACAGAAAACCTACAAACTCATGGAAATTAAGTAACACTCAATTGCACAACTCCTGGGTCCAGGAAGAAATAAAAATGAAATTAAAGATTTCCTAGAATTCAATGAGAATGCAGACACAACATATCCAAACCTATGGGACAATTTGAAAGCAGTGCTAAGAGGAAAGTTCATAGTGCTAAGTGCTCACATGAAGAAACAGGAGAATAATCACACTAGAGAATTAACAGCATAGCTCAAAGCTTTAGAAAACAAAGAAGCCAATACACCCCGGAGGAGCAGACACCAGGAAGTAATCAAATTGAGGGCTGAAATCAATAAAATGGAAACTAGGAGAACAATACTAAGAGTCAATATAACAAAGCGTTGGTTCACTTACCAAAATTAAATCAAGAACAGATAAGCAACTTAAATAGACCTATAACTCCTAATGAAAGTGAAGCAGTCATCAGAAGTCTCCTAACCAAAAAAGCCCAGGGCCAGATGGCTTCATTGCAGAATTCTACCAGAAATTCAAGGTACAGCTAACACCAAGTCTCCTCAAAGTATTCCACACAATATAAGCAGAAGGGTCATTGCCAAACTCTTTTTATGAGGCTTCAATAACCTTGATACCCAAGCCACACAAAGACACAACTAAGAAAGATAGCCAAAACAACCCTATACAATACAGGAACTTCTGGAGGCATCACCATCCCTGACTTCAAGCTCTATTACATAACTATAGTCCAGAAAACAGCTTGGTATTGGCACAAAAATAGACAGGTAGACCAATGGAATAGAGTTGAAAACCCTGATATTAACCCACACACCTACGAACCCTGATTTTTGACAAACAATCCAAATATATACGCCGGAACAAAGAGAATATCTTCAACAAATGGTGCTTGCATAACTGGATGCTGACATGTAGAAGACGTCAGAAAGATCCAAGCATTTTGCCATGCACAAAACTTAAGTCAAAATGGATCAAAGACCTCAACATAAACAAAGACCTCAACATAAAGACCACACTGAACCTATTAGAAGATAAAGTGGGAAATACCCTTGAATTAATTGGTACAGGAGACGGATTCCTGAACATTGCACCAGTGGTACAAACACTGAGATCAACAATTGATAAATGGGACCTCCTGAAACTGAGAAGCTTCTTTAAGGCAAAGGACACAGTCAGCAAGAGAAAATGGCAGCCCACAGACTGGGAAAAGATACTCACCAACCCCTCATCTGACAGAGGGCTGATCTCCAAAATATACAAAGAACTCAAGAAGCTAGTTCCCAAAACACCAAACAATCCAATTAAAAAGTGGGGTACAGAACTAAATAGACAATTCTCAATAGAGGAATCTGAAATGGCTGAAAGACACATAAGAAAATGTTCAACATCCTTAGCCATCAAGGAAATGCAAATCAAAACAACTCTGAGATACTATCTTACTCCTGTTAGAATGGCTAAAATCTAAAACACCAATGATAGTTTATGCTGGAGAAGATGTGGAGAAAGAGAAACACTCCTCCACTGCTGGTGGGAATGCCAATTTCTACAACCACTTTAGATATCAGTATGGCGACTCCTCAAAAAAATGGGAATGAGTCTACCACAAGATCCAGCAATTCCACTCCCAGGCATATACCCAAAAGAAGCACATTCATACAACAAGGACATCTGTTCAATGATGTTTATAAGCAGCACTATTTGTAATATCCAGAAACTGGAAGCAGCCTAGATGCCCCTCAACCGAAGAATGGATAGAGAAAATGTGGTACATTTACTCAATGGAGTACTACTCAGCAGAAAAAAACAATGGAATCTTGAAATTTACAGGAAAATGGATGGAACCAGAAGAAACCATTCTGAGCGAGGTAACCCAATCACAAAAAGAGAAACATGATATGTGCTCACTCACATGTGGATTTTAGACATAGAGTAAAGGATTACCAGCCTACAATCCACACTGCCAGAGAAACTAGTAAACAAGGAGTACACTAAAAGAGAGAAACATTGTCCCCTGGAGAAGGGGAAATGGTCAGGATCCCCTCAGCAAATTGAGAGTTTGGGAAGCTGGGGGGGGGAGGTACCTATGAGAATGAGAAGGTAAGAAGAGGAAGGATGTAGAGGTCATGAGGGAGCAGAAAGGTTGAGTCAGGTGAAGAATTGAAGAAAGGGTGTGTGATAGGTAGGGTTGTAGTTGGGGGGGTGGTAGGGGCACATGCAAATGAATAAAATCAGAAGTGAAAAGGGGGACATAACAACAGATACAGAGGAAATCCAGAGAATCATCAGGTCATACTTCGAAAACCTATATTCCTCAAAATTTGAAAATCATTTGAAAAGGAAATGGACAATTTTCTGGATAGATTTTACTTACCAAAATTAAATCAAGAACAGATAAGCCAGTTAAGCAGACCTATAACCCCTAATGAAATAAATTAGTCATCAAAAATCTACCAACCAAAAAAATCCAAGGCCCAGATGGCTTCAGTGCAGAATTCCACCAGAAATTCAAAGGAGAGCTAATACCAGAACTCCTCAAATTATTCCACATAATAGCAACAGAAGGGACATTGCCAAGCTCTTTTTATGAGGCTACAATTACCTTGGTACCCAAGCCACACAAAGATAAAATGGAAAAAAGAGACTTACAGACCGATATTCCTCATGAACATCGATGCAAAATTATTCAACAAAATACTGGCAAATCAAATCCATAAACAATCAGAGAAACCATCCACCATGATCAAGTTAGCTTTATCCCAGGAATGCAGGGATGGTTCAACATACAAAAATCTATCAATGCAATCCACCATATAATCAAACTGATAAAGAAAAACCCAATGATCATTTTGTTAGATGCTGAAAAAGCCTTTGACAAAATCCAACATCCCTTCATGATAAAGTTCTTGGAGAGATCAGGGATAACAGGAACACACCTCAACATGATAAAAGCAATATACAGCAAACCAACAGCCAACTTCAAACTGAATGGAAAGAAACTCAAGTCTATTCCTCTAAAATCAGGAAGAAGACAAGGCTGTCCAGTCTCTCCATATCTCTTCAATATTGTACTTGAAGTCTGAGCTAGAGCAATAAGACAACAAAAGGAGATCAAGGGGATACAAATTGGAAATGAAGAAGTCATACTCTATTTGCAGATGATATGATAGTTTACATAAGTTACCTGAAAAACTCTACCAGGGAACTCCTACAGCTGATAAACACCTTCAGGAATGTGATAGGATAACTCAAAAAAATCTGTAGCCCTACTATATACTGATGACACATTGGTGGAGAAAGAAATCAGTATAGTAAGAACTTTGAGTCTTTAAAGAAAGAAATTAAAGAAGATACCAGAAAATGGAAAGATTCCCATGTTCTTGGATTGGTAGAATCAACATAGTAAAAATGGCAATCTTACAAAAAGCAATCTACAGATTCAATGCAATCCCCATCAATATCCCAACACAATTCTTCACAGACCTTGAAAGAAAAATTCTCAACTTTATATGGAAAAACAAAAGACGCAGGATAGCCACAACTACCCTGTACAATAGAGGAACTTCTGTAGGCATCACCATCCCTGACTTCAAGCTCTATTATAGAGCCATAATCCTGAAAACAATTTGGTATTGGCACAAAAATGGACAGGTTGACCAGGGGAATCGAATTTAAATCCCTGATATTAACCCACACACCTATGAACAACTGATTTTTGACAAAGAAGCTAAAATCATACAATGGAAAAAAGAAAGTGTCTTCAACAAATGGTGCTGGCACAACTGGAATGGTACATGTAGAAGATTGCAGATAGATCCATATCTATCACCATGCACTAAACTTAAATCCAAATGGATCGAAGACCTCAACATAAATCCAGCCACACTGAACCTCCTAGAAGAGAAGGTCGGTGGCACCCTTCAATAAATTGGTATAGGAGACCACTTTCTGAACATAACACCAGTAGCTCAAGCATTGAGATCGACAGTTAATAAATGGGACTCCTGAAACTTTGAAGCTTCTGTAAAGCAAAGGACACAGTCAGCAAGACAGCCCACAGAATGGGAAAAGATATTCACCAACCCCACATGTGATAGAGGGCTGATCACCAAAATATACAATGAATTCAAGAAGCTAGCCACCAAAACACCAAACAATGGAGTTAAAAGATGGAGTGCAGAACTAAATAGAGAATTCTCAATAGAGGAATCCAAAATGGCTGAAAGACACTTGAGAAAGTACTCAACATCCTTAGCCATCAGTGAAATGCAACTCAAAACCATTCTGAGATACCATCTTACTCCTGTCAGAATGGCTAAAATCCATAACACCAATGACAATCTATGCTAGAGAGGATGTGGGGAAAGAGGAACTCTCCTCCATTGCTGGTGGGAGTGCAAACTTGTACAGCCACTTTGGAAACCAGTATGGCACTTTCTCAGGAAAATGGGAATCAGTCTACCTCAAGATCCAGCAATCCCTTTCTTGGGCATATACCCAAAGAATGCACACTCATACAATATGAATATATGTTCAACTATGTTCATAGCAGCATTATTTGTAATATCCAGAACCTGGAAACAACCTAGATGCCCCTCAACTGAAGAATGGATAGAGAAAACGTGGTATATTTACACAATGGAGTACTACTCAGCGGAGGAAAAAATCAGTGGAATCTTGAAATTCACAGGCAAATGGATGGAACTAGAAGAAACCATTCTCAGTGAGGTAACCCAATCACAAAAAATAAACATGGTATGTACTCACTCATTTTTGATTTTTAGACATAGACAAAAGGATCACTAGCCTACATTCCACACTGCCAGAAGAGCTAAAAAACAAGGAGGTCCCCAAGAGAAGATTGTATAGTTCCTCGAAGAAGGGTTGGGGACAAGAACCCCTGACCAAACTGGAGCCCGAGTGCAGGGAGAGGAAGGAGAGTCTTCATCCAATTGTTGTTCGAAGCAGAAACAGACACCATAGCTAAGGACTGAAGCATATTATTGGAATTCTTTTGTGGAGAGGGAAGAGGGTTGAGCAAAGGAGCCAAGACGGGGCTGGAGAGTCTTGTGGACCTGACCTACTGATAGAATGGAGACCCTAGTCATAAAGCTGGGGAATCAGCATTGGACCAAACCATACCCTCTGAATGTGGTTACCAGCTAGGAACCCAATACAGTCTATGACTCCTTGGACAGAGGAGCCAGTCTTTATCCTTAGAGCACAAATGGACTTTGGGAGCCCATTCCCTGTGGAGGGATACTATTGCAGCCCAGATACAGCAAGGAGGGTCTAGACTCTTGCCCAAACAATATGATAGACTTTGAAGGTCCTTGGTAGAGGGCCTCACTATCCCTGGAGAGGAGTCTGGGGGGTTGGGCTGGGGTGGGCTGTGTGGGGAACATGGGAGGAGGGGAGGCAAGGGAATGGGGGATGGATATGTAAATATGCATAATTAAAAATAACAAAATAAAAAAGATTATTTCACAACATTGAACTATGGGTAGCAAGCCAGTAAACAGCATTCTCTCATTTTTCCTGACTCTATTCCTGCAGAGTTTCTGCCCTGATTTCCACAGTAATATGAGTAGAGTGTGTTAACCCCCCAAATTGTTTTCTTTTAAAAACATTTTTGGTTACAGTGTTTATCAAAACAATAGAAAGGAAGCTAGAACATATTCGTACTAGTTCTCAATTAAACCAATCATTATGGAAAAATTAAAACTTAAGTAAGGGAAAATAATATAAAATCTGCACGTGTCCTTTAGCCAGCATCAACAACTATAAAAATAAAAATATGAGCAACTATGTTGTATCTAACCTAACTTCAGCATTGTGTATCAAGTCCAAGATATTGTCTCCATCTGTGCACACTTCCTTCAGTGTGTACCTTCAAATGAATGAAAACTTAACATAGTCTAGCTTTGCACACTGAGAAAACAATAACCATGAATAATAATTGATATTAGTGTTTAATTGACACAATCTCTAATTATTACTTAAATCTATTTTGTGTGTTATTTATGTTTTCAAAAGATTTCAGTAAGTTCAGCTATTTGTGTTTTGTTGAAATAATTCTTAATTTTCCTAGGTTTATTATCCCTATGTCTTTTTCATGACATGGAGCTCATCTCCATGACGAATGTAAACTTGAAATAATATGAAAGTTCTGTACTCTTAAAATTTACGTTAAAATCCATTTTTTCAATGCAAGTCTTTCTTCTCAAGTAATCACTTTGATTCACTATTTTTTTAAACATTTTATTTTATAAAAGCAATGTAACTGCACTGGAGATACTGGCCAATTGGTAGATAGCTTTCCCAGCATAAATAAGGACTTGCTTTCAATCCCCAATACCTTATTAAATGCATGTGTTTACAAATCTCTGAAATTCTGGTACTCAGGATTCAGAGGTTCAGTACTTCAATATCATTCTTGGTACACAGTGAGTTAGAGGGTATCCTGGGCTACTTGAGACCCTGTATCAAAAAAATTAGTATCAAGTCCAATAAGATGGCTCAGCAGGTAAATACACTGCTGCCAGGGTCAAGGACCTGAGTTTGATTGTTGGGTATTTAACTAATTCAGATCTCATATTTCTAACTTTATTTGGCAGCACAATGGACCTCACCATTAGTTAAGGGATCAACAAATCCCCACTGTCACCCTGGAGCCTTCTATCTCACCCATATCAAATCAGTTCACAGACTTAAGCTCAATTTCCAAATCCAATCACAACTGATCATTCCATCTACATTATTTTCTTCAAGATATCCTCAATTCCACCTTTGATTCCATTGACATTACTGTATTTCCTGTGACTGTTCTTGCAATAACATGGATGATTAAACTGCCAGAGCCATCTTATTGACACTGATGTCATGCCATGTCAAGTCAATTCTGAGAAATACCATAAGGATTCCCATTTCAGTCAGGAAACATTCATTAGGTATACAGTACACACACTACATACAATAAACCTTTGAAGTTTATTATTACACATTTGAAGCTGATGGTGTCTGAATTCTCACCTCCCTGTTATCTCAGGCTGTCTTTTCCTCTCAGGACTTTGTACATAGTGACTGCTTCCAATCTTTGTGCTATGGCTATTAATCAACTTTCCACATGGCTATTAATCAATTTTCTCTAGGTTCTTCTTTAGGATTTATATTTATATTGGAATGTAAACATGTACCTGCCTCAATCAGTAACCATCTTTTTATTATTTTTTCAGATACAACAACATTATACACACTGAAGATATATTCCCTTTCCTGAATCATCTATTTACAACCATTTTAGGGAGAGGAATAAGATGCAAGCAAAGAAGTGCATGTTTGGTTTTTTTTCCAAAACCAATACCAAGATGATTGGCTTTAGGTCTACCTCACCTTTTGTAATTGTCTAAGACCATACACAAGCCTCTCCTGCCTGCCTCCCACCAAAGCTCCTGAACTGCCAGGCTGAGGATCCCCACTCTCAGGCCATGTTCCTAAATGTCTTGCTACCCATCAGCTATTATGAGAAAAGATATGGTGAGGGTTAGAAGTCAGATCTGAATGCTCCTGCCCCTTACCAGATAATCCTGTGTCTGGAGTATGTGCTCACTGTAGTTCAGCTGCAAAAAACCACTGTCCACTGTGCTCCAGTCTCTTCTCTTGCAACCCTCCCCTGCTTCTTCTGTGGAAAAGCAACAGGTTGAAGGCAGTTGGGTAGGATTTATACACTCTTCTGATTTCTGCTCCTTCCCTCTCTGTGTGTTTTGGCCAATCATTAAAGCTTATGGCTTTTGTTGTTTTTCAGAATCTCCTGCATTTCCAAGAAGAAGAAAAAGAAACTGAAAGTATTGGCTATATTTTTTATTCTATTCTCTCTTCAGTTCTTAGCAGCAAAGCCAAGAAATAATAAAAGAGTGACATGTGTGGTTCAGAAACAGGAAACACAGAGAACCAGCTTACTAGGTATACAGGAAAAGGATCCTTGAAAGATAAGTTTTCTGATTACTGACTTTACAAATGCAGCCTGACCTGGTTATACAACATATCTCTTGGCGTCCTGTGCAGATGCCAAATCTGGTCTCATCCAAGACACAACTCATTTTACTGCCTCTGACTAGAACCTTATTTTCTCACGATTGCAAATTTATGTTCATTAATTCTTGTCATTCTCAACTCTGTCTATGCTGGTTTTCACACCAGCTTGGGTTTGACACTCTTACACATGCTGCGACAACCATGGTGAGTTACTGTGTGGAACTGCCCTGCTGTGTCCAGAAATACTGTTTCCCTGTCATTGTTCACCAACTCTGTCTCTGATAGTCTTTTCACCCCTTTTCCACAACCATTCCTGTGTCTTTGGAGGTAGAATAAATATATTCAATTGAGACCTAGATACTCCTCCATGTCCTAGTATCTGTTTTTTTTCCAGTTGTGTGTCTCTGGACTGATGATCATCTTCTGCAAACACAGGCTTCCATGATAAATGTTGAGAGATACTTTATTCTATGGGTATAATTCAGCTCATTAAGAGATGGCTTAATGTGATGTCCATTTAACAGAATATTAATAATAATTCTATGATCTAGCCTTAGGTTCTTTCCCAGATATAGCTTTTATCCAGTGAAGAAACTACTAAAACAAATTAGGAATCAGTTGGTTACTCCCAGAAAATTTTTGTCACAATTACATGGGCAGGTGTATCTTCTCTGGCCAGTCATTACCACAGCTCAGAGTTCACAGCTCCCTGTGATTAATGATTACTTTTCCCTCCTGTATAGTTTATTTCTGTCAGTTTTGGGATAGTTGTTGCTAATCGTTCCCAAAAAGTCAGTAAGAGCTATTTGCCAATATTCATTATCCTTCCACAAGGCGGAAATTTCCTCATTAGTTAAAGATACTATAATTTCTGCTGGATCTTTTCCAGTCAGTTGATGAAGTCTTAATTTGCCCTTTAAAATCAAATCAGAAATCTTTTCTATATGTCTTTAACTTTTTATTCTTTTTATGTGGCATAAATATCCACTCCAATATGGTGTCTTCCCTCTGCACCAGAATTCCAGAAGGGTATTCTCTGGATGGCAAGATAATCAGAATACAGTCTAAATTAAGGTTTATCCGATCTACATGTACATCCAATATTCTGTTTTCTACCCATTGTAATTCTTTTTTTCTGCCTCATAGAATAATATTCTCGGAGTGTTTAGGTCCTTATCACCTTTAAGAGCCATTTTTAAATGCTTTAAGTCATGTCCTTCTACCCCAATAACCGTCTGTAATTGAGAAATTTCCCCTAGCAGCTTCTGAAGACTATTAAGAGTTTGACAATGATCTGTCCTAATTTGTACCTTCTGTGGCCTGATTCTTTGTAAGTCTATCTTGTAACCTAAACAGTTAATAGAATCTCCTCTTTGTATCTTTTCTGGGGCAATCTGTAATCCCCAACAAGGCAGAACTTCCTTCACCATTTCAAACATACATTCCAGAATTTCCTTATTAGAATCTGATAAAAGAATATCATCCATATAATGATAAACAAGAGATTGTGAAAATTTCTTATGAATTATTTCCAAAGGTTGTTGTACAAAGTGATGACACAAAGTAGGACTATTTAGCATTCCTTGTGACAAAACCCTCTACTGGTATCTCCTAACTGGCTGTGAATTATTAAGAGTTGGTACAATAAATGCAAATTTTCTCTATCATTTTCCTGTAATGGTATTGTGAAAAACAGTCTTTTAGATCAATGACTATGATAGGCCATCCTTTAGGAATTAAGGAAGGTAATGGCATTCCAGGTTGCAGAGAGTCCATTGGTTGAATTACCTTGTTTATGGCTCTCAGGTCTGTCAGCATTCTCCACTTTCCTGACTTGTTTTTTTTATAACAAATACAGGAGATTCCTCTATATGTCTGGTAGACTGGTAGATTCCTCTATATGTCCACCCTCTAGCTGTTCCTGTACTAACTTTTCTAAAGCCTCTAGCTTTTCAGAGGTCATAGGCCATTGTCCTACCCAAACAGGTTTATCTGTAAGCCACTTTAATGGCAGGGTTTGGCTCCTCTGAAATTCCATCCTTTGTACCTAGTTTCTGTACAGCATGGATGGTTGGTAACCATTTTCCATAGCATCTTACCAGATCTTTTCTACTATCTAAAGATTGTACATAATTTGTTTCCGACACTGGAGGAATATTAATCGGAGTATTCCATTGCTGTAAAAGATCACGACCCCCAGAGATTTATAGATATACCTGCCATGTATGGTTTCAATCTCCCTTTCTGTCCTTTTGGTCCAATGCAGACCACCGAGTTAACACTGTCGAACTCTAGATAGAGTTCCAATTCCTAAAAATTGTATATTTGCGTCTCTAAGAGGCCATTTCTGAGGCCAAGACTTTTGGGTATAATAATAGTCACATCCACTCCAGAGTCTACTAAGCTAGTAATAACTTTATTATTAATTTTTACTTTTGACTTAGGTCTTTTATCATTAATAGAAGTTTGCCAAAATATGCATTTCTCATTTTGTCCAGTCACATTTGATTCTTCATCACTATGCAAACTACCATCTAGAGCAGTGAGAGCAGTGAGAATGTAGGCAGTGTAAGCCCTGGAAACAAAGTCAGTTAGAAGTGTTCCTTCTCATCTCTGCTTCAGTTTCTGCCTTGGCGTCCTTTGATGATGGACCATAACCTGACAGCCAATTAAATCCTTTCCTCTCTCTTGTTGATTTGGTTACTGTTTAAGCATATCAACAAAGAAACAAACTAAAACATTATACAGAGCATTTCCTGGGGCCTGTAGCACTGAATCAAACAGTGTGACAATGGCTACTTATGCCCAAACATCTCCACTCCTGTATGATTTTTTTCTGGGAAGAAATGAGGGAATCTCTATTTAGTGTGTTGATGACAAAAAACAAATGATTCTATCCGTATCTGGTTTAATGAGCCAGTAAGTTTATTATGGATTTATTAGAACAATTTGTTGCCCTCTGTCATGTCCTTCAGGCAGGCAAGAACATGAGGATAACTTAGCATCCTGGGATTCCATTTGGTTTGGATTTTACATACACTCCTCTTCTGACAATGCAGTGGGCAACTAGGATCTTCATCTGAGTTGTTTATGGATGCAAGTCCTCATCTTAACACTGTACCTTCCATTCTAAGACATTACCCAGCCCAAGTTGGGCTGCTTGTACAGCCCCTACAGACAATAGACTTGATTCTTTGTCCTCACAACCCACCATGACCTATCATTTTTTGGGCTAGTTTCTATTCAGATATGTCTATTTATGGGGTTGAGGGAGCTGAGCACATGGACAGCTTCACTTCCATATCTCAGCACCCATTGGAGGACAAGACAACCAGTCCTTCTGTTCAAGGCAGCAATGTGTTGTATGATTCTTCCTGGGGAGACATAAACGGATGATTATTCACCCTAGCTAGGCACTTATTAGAGAACAAAGAAAATAACCCTTCCTAGTCCAGCTTCATGAATGAGTGAGTTTATTAGGGTGGGGGTCACTTACAGAAGCATTTGTCACTCAGTGGCAGCTGTATTACTGAAAAGCCCACCCTAGACAGATGGTGGTTCACTATAGCTGCAGCCATGGAGCCCCCTGCATGATTTGCAAAAAATCAGCTAGTCTGAAATCCCCTTCAAGGATTATTTGTTATATAGACTTGAGAAAAGGATCATGAATCTTTTAAGTTTTTGTACTTTATAAATTTTATAATTTTTATTTTCTTCCTGAGTACTTATTTTGTCTATGTGTGTGATATGCATGTTCACATGTGTGTGGGCATGTCAGGCTTATGTTGGTCCCTTTCCACAATTACTTTCTTCCTTTTTTAGAGGAAACACTTTGAGTTTCTCTCCATTTAGTTTGATGTTGGCTATTGGTTTGGTGTATATTGCGTTTATCATGTTTAGATATGTTCCTGTTATTCCTGTTCTCTCCAAGGTCTTTATCATGAAGGGATGTTGGATTTTGTCAAAGGCTTTTTCAGCGTCTAGTGAGATGATCATGTGGTTTTTCTTTTTCAGTTTGTTTATATGGTGGATTACATTGATGGATTTTCGTATGTTGAACCATCCTTGCATCCTTGGGATGAAGCCTACTTGATCATGGTGGATGATTTTTCTGATATGTTCTTGGATTCGGTTTGCCAATATTTTATTGAGTATTTTAGCATTGGTGTTCATGAGGGATATCTGTCTGTAGTTCTCTTCCTTAGTCATATCTTTGTGTGGCTTGGGTATCAAAGTGATTGTAGTCTGGTAGAGTTTGGCAATATCCCATCTGCTTCTCTTGTGCGGAACAGTTTGAGGAGTACTGGAATTAGCTCTTGTTTGAATTTCTGGTAGAATTCTGCAGTGAAGCCATCTGGTCCTGGGCTTTTTTGGTTGGGAGGCTTTTGATGACTGCTTCTATTTCATTAGGGATTATAGGTCAATTTAAACTGTTTATCTGATCTTGATTTAATTTTGGTAAGTGATATTTATCCAGAAAGCTGTCCATTTCCTTTAGATTTTCGAATTTTGTGGAGTACAGGTTTTCAAAGTATGGCCTGAAGATTCTCTGGATTTCCTCAGTGTCCGTTGTCATATCCCCCTTTTCATTTCTGATTTTGTTAATTAGCATGCTCTCTCTCTGCTTTTTGGTTAGTTTGGCTAGAGGTTTGTCTATCTTATTGATCTTCTCAAAGAACCAACTCTTTGTTTCATTGATTTTTTGTACTGTTTTCTTAGTTTCTACTTTGTTGATTTCGGCTCTCAGGTTGATTATTTCCTGGCGTCTTCTCCTCCTTGGTGTGTTTGTTTCTTTTTGCTCTAACGCTTTCAGTTGTTCTATCTAATGTGACTTTCCTCCAGTTTCTTTATGTGGGCACTTAGTGCTATGAACTTCCCTCTTAGCACTGCTTTCAGAGTGTCCCAGAATTTTGGGTATGTTGTGTCTACATTCTCATTAAATTCTAGGAAGTCTTCAATTTCTTTTTTTATTTCTTCCTCAACCCAAGAATGGTGCAATAGGGTGTTATTCATTTTCCACGTGAATGTAGGTTTTCTGCAATTCGTATTGCTGTTGAATTCTAGCTTTAATGCATGGTCGTCTGATAAGATACAGGGGGTTATTTCAATTCTTTTGTAACTGTGGAGGTTTGCTTTGCTGCCAAATATGTGGTCAATTTTTGAGAATGTTCCATGTGGTGCTGAGAAGAAGGTATATTCTTTTGTGTTTGGATGGAATGTTCTATAGATATCTGTTAAACCCAGTTGTGTCATAACTTCTGTCAGATCCTTTGTTTCTTTGTTAAGTTTCTGTCTGGTGGTCCTGTCTAGTGGCTTAAGTTGAAGTCTCCTACTATAAGTATGTGTGGTTTTATGTGTGGTTTGAGCTTTAGTAATGTTTCTTTTACAAATGTGGGTGCTTTTGTATTTGGGGCATAGATGTTCAGGATTGAGACTTCATCTTGATGGACTTTTCCTGTGATGAGTATGAAATGCGCTTCTTCATCTCTTTTGATTGATTTTAGTTTAAAGTCTAATTTGTTAGATATTGGGATTGCTACACCAGCTTGTTTCTTGAGCCCATTTTATTGGAAAATTTTTTTCCATCCTTTTACTCTGAGGTATCACATGTCTTTGAAATTGAGGTGTGCTTCTTGTAAACAGCAGAAGGATGGATTCTGTCTTTGTATCCATTCTGTTAGCCTGTATCTTTTTATGGATAAGTTAAGACCATTGACATTTAGGGATATTAATGTCCATTGTTCATTGGTTCTTTGTTTTTGACTTATTGTTGGTGGTGTCATTGTGTGTGGATTTCGCCCTCCTGTTTCTTTTTGTGTTTGGTAAAATTAGATTATTTATTGCCAGTGTTTATGTGAATTAGTTATGTTCGTTGGGTTGGAGTTTTCCTTCCAGAACCTTCTGTCGTGCTGGATTTGTGGATATGTATTGTTTAAATCTGTTTTTGTCATCGAATATCTTGTTTTCTCCATCTATAGTGATTGAAAGTTTTGCTGGGTACAGTAGTCTGGGTTGACATCCATGCTCCCTTAGTGCTTGTAGGTATCTATCCAAGACCTTCTGGCTTTCAGAGTTTCCATTGAGAAGTCGGGTGTGATTCTGATTGGTTTGCCTTTATATGTTACTTGGCCTTTTTCCTTTGCTGCTCTTAATATTTTCTCTTTATTCTGTAGATTTGGTGTTTTGATTATTATGTGTTGGGGGACTTCTTTTTGTGGTCCAGTCTGTTTGGTGTCCTGTAAGCTTCTTGTACTTTCATAGGCATATCCTTCCATAGGTTGGGGAAGTTTTCTTCTATGATTTTGTTGAATATGTTTTCTGTACCTTTGAGCAGTGTTTCTTCACCTTCTTCTATACCTATTATTCTTAGGTTTGGTCTTTTTACGGTGTCCCATATTTCCTGGATATTTTGTGTTAGGGATTTGTTGGACTTGAGGTTTTCTTCGTTGATGAATGTATATCCTCTAGCGAGTCTTTCAATAGCTGAGATTCTCTCTTCCATCTCTTGAATTCTATTGGTTATACTCACATCTTTAGTTCCTGATCGTTTATCTAGCTTTTTTATTTCCATCATCGCCTCATTCTGTGTTTTCTTTATTGTGTCTATTTCAGATTTCATGCTTTGAACTGTTTCAAGAACTTCCTTCACTTGTTTGGATGTTTTTTCTTGGGTTTCTTTAGATTCTTTAAGAGATTTGTTTATTTCTTGAATTTTTTGGTTTGTCTTTTCCTCCATTTCGTGTAATTTTTTGTTTGCTTTTTCTTCTATTTCTTTAAGGGATTTTCTTGTTTCCTCTTTAAAGGTCTCTATCATCTTGCTGAGATAATTTTTGAGGTCCATCTCATCTTCATGGTCTGTGTTGGGCTTTTCAGATCTTGCTGGAGTGGAGTCCCTAGATTCTGGTGGTGTCATATTGGTCTTTCTGCTGTTGAGTGAAATCTTATTCTGTCTTCTTCCCATATCTTCTTCTAGTGGGTTCAGGTGGGGTCTCTTTATCTTCTCTTGTGATCCAGTGGTGTGTGGGGGCCAGGAACTCAATGTCCACAACTCTGGATGGTCTTGCCTCTGCTGGTAGTCTCCTCACTCCTTGTGGATCGGTTGGCAGAAAGAGATGGAAGAGTGGGGTGCTTCCAGATTCAGGGAGCTCCTCCTTGTCTGTGTGTGTCTACCCCAAGCAGGCAGGTGCAGGCCCGGGGTGGTCGGGGTGAGTGATGGTTTGGGTGGGGCTTGTGTAAGGGCAGAGGCTCACTCACCTCATTCCTGGGTCGGTCGGTGGAAAGGGATGGAAGAGTGGGGTGCTACCAGATTCAGGGAGCAGGGAAGTGTTCCCTGCCTGGGCGTGTCTACTCTAAGAAGGCAGGCGCAGGTGGGAGGGGGTGTGGTCAGGGTTAGTGATTGTTTGGGTGGGAGTTGGGTAAGGGCAGAGGCTCACTCACCTCATTTCTGGGTTGGTCGGCGGAAAGGCGGAAAGGCGGAAAGGCGGAAAGGATGGAAGAGTGGGGTGCTACCAGATTCAGGGAGCAGGGAGCTCCTCCCTGCCTGGGCGTGTCTACTCCAAGCTGGCAGGCACAGGCGCGTGGGGGTGGGGGTGGGGGTTGGGTGAGTGATGTTTTGGGAGGGAGTTGGGTAAAGTTCCTGGGTCGGTCGGTGGAAAGGATTGAAGAGGAATTAGTTTGTGTTTTGGTGACTAGCTTTTTGATTGAAGAGTAATTAGTTTGTGTTTTGGTGACTAGCTTTCTGAGTTCTTTGTAAATTTTGGAAATCAACTCTCTGTCAGATGTGGGGTTGGTGAATACATTTTCCTATTTTGTGGGCTGCCATTTTGTCTTGTTGACTGTGTCCATTGCCTTATAGCTTAGTATCTGGGCTACTTGAATTTTGTTCAGGAAACAGTGTCCTATACCAATTCATTTGAGGGTATCACCTAACTTCTCTTCTAAGTGGTTCAATGTGGCTGGATTGATGTTGAAGTCTTTGATCCACTTGGAGTTAAGTTTTGTGCATGGCAATAGACATGGATCTATCTTCAGCCTTCTACATGCAGCATCAAGTTGTGCCATCACCATTTGTTGAAGATGCTTTCTTTTTTTCCATTGTATAATTTTAGCTTCTTTGTTAAAAATCAGACGTTAATAGGTTTGTGGGTCAATATCAGGGTTTTTAATTCTATTCCATTGGTCTACCTGTCATTTTTGTGCCAATACCAATCTGTTTTCAGGACTATAGCTCTATAATAGAGCTTGAAGCCAGGGATGGGGATGCCTCCGGAAGTTCCTTTATTGTACAGGGTTGTTTTTACTATCCTCGGCCTTTTTTTTTTTCCATATAAAGTTGAAAATTGTTCTTTTAAGGTCAGCGAAGAAATGTGTTGGGATTTTGATGGGGATTGCATTGAATCTGTAGATTGCTTTTGGCAAGATTGACATTTTTACTATGTTGATCCTACCTATCCAAGAGCGTAGAGATCTTTCCATTTTCTGGTATCTTCTTTAATTTCTTTCTTTACAGACTCAGTGTTTTTGCAATACAGGTCTTTCACTTGTTTGGTTAGCATTGACCCAAGATATTTTATATTGTTTGTGGCAATTATAAAGTTTGATGTTCCTCTGATTTTTTCTCAGCCCTTTTGTCTTCTGTATATAGTAGGGCTACTGATTTTTTTGAGTTAATTTTGTATCCTGCCACTTTTCTGAAGGTTTTTTTTTTATCAACTATAGGAGTTCCGTGGTAGAATTTTTTTGGGTCACTTATGTAGACTATCATATCATCTGCAAATAGTCAAAGTTTGACTTCTTTTCCAATTTGTATCCCCTTGATCTTCTTTTGTTGTCTTATTGCTCTAGCTAGAACTTCATGGGCATTATTGAAGAGGTATGGAGAGAGTGGACAGCCTTTTCTTGTTCCTGATTTTAGAGGAACCAGGTTGATTTTCTCTCCATTTAGTTTGATGTTGCCTGCTGACTTGCTGTATATTGCTTTTATTATATTTAGGTATATTCCTGTTATCCCTGATCTCTCCAAGCCCTAAATCATGAAAGGGTATTGTATTTTGTCAAAGGCTTTTTCAGCATCTAGTGAGATGATCATGCGATTTTTCTTTTTCAGTTTGTTTATATGGTGGATTACATTGATGGATTTTTGTATATTGAAACATCATGCATCCCTGGGATGAAGCCTACTAGATAATGGTGTGTGATTTTTCTGATGTGTTCTTTGATTTGATTAGCCAGCATTTTATTGAGAATTTTTGCATTGATGTTCATGAGGGATATTGGTCTGTAGGTCTCTTTCTTAGTTGTGACTTTGTGTGGCTTGTGTTCCAAAGTTATTGAAGCCTCATAAAAAGAGTTTGACAATAACCCGGCTGCTTCTATTGTGGGTATAGTTTGAGGAGAATTGGTATTAGCTGTTCTTTGAATTTTTGGTAGAATTCTGCACTGAAGCCATCTGGCCCTAGTCGTTTTTTGGTTGGGAGACTTTTGATGACTGCTTCTATTTCATTAGGGGTTATAGGTCTATTTAAGTTGTTTATCTCTTCTTGATTTATTTTTGGTAAGCAATATCTATCCTGAAAATTGTCCATTTCCTTTAGATTTTTGAGTTTTGAGGAATACAGGTTTTCAAAGTATGACCTGATGATTCTCTGGATTCCCTCAGTGTCTGTTGTTATGTCCCCCCTTTCATTTCTGATTTTATTAATATGCATGTTCACTCTCTATCGTTTGGCAAGTTTGGATAAAGATTTGTCTATCTTGTAGATTTTCTCAAAGAACCATCTCTTCATTATATTTATACTTTGTATTTTTTCCTAGTTTCTATTTTATTGATTTCAGCCCTCAATTTGATTATTTCCTGGCATCTGCTGCTCCAGAGAGTGTTTCCATCTTTTTGTTCTAGAGCTTTCAGTTGTGCTGTTCATTCCCTAGTGTGACTATTCTCCAGTTTCTTCATGTGGGCACTTAGTGCTATAAACTTTCCTCTTAACACTTCTTGCAAAATGTACCATAAGTGTGAATGTGTTGTGTCTCATTCTTATTGAATTCTAGGAAGTCTTTAATTTCTATTTTATTTCTTCCTTACCTCAGGAATGATGTAATTGGTCATTATTCAATTTCCATGAGATTGTAGATTTATTGTGCATGAAGAATATAAATTTGCAATAATATAGAAGTTATTTACCCTTAAAGTCCAATTTGAAATCCATTTCTTCAATACAACATTTCAGTGTTCTCAAGTAATTATTTAGACTCACCATTTTCTTTTAAATGTTTTATTTTATGAAAGCAATCTAACTGTGCATTGGAGACATTGGTCAGTTGGTAGAGAGCTTTCCTAACATGAATAAGGTCTTGGGTTCAATCCCTGTAATCCTTGTAATCCTGTAATTTTGGTAGTCAGGAAGCAGAGCTAAGATCAGTACTTCTAGGTCATCCTTGGTACTCAGTGAGTTAGAGGCTAGTCTGGGCTACTTGAGACCCTGTGTCAAAAAAAATTTATTTAGTTCAGAAAGATTACTCGGCAGGTAAATACACTTGCTGGCAGGTTTAAGGATCTGATTTTAATTGTTGGCTACTTAGGTCAGATCTCAGATTTCTGCCCTTTGTTCTCCATAAACCTGCCTCCAAATCCTCACTAGGCAGCACAATTAGTTAAGGAGACAGGAAATCCCCACTGTCACCTGGGAGCCTCCCCTTTCTGTTTCACCCATATCAAATCAATTTACAGACTTAAGCTTAAGGGCAGAACTGGTACACTCCCTGACTTTTGCCCCCTCCTTTTAAGTGTGTGTTGGCCAATCATTAACGTTTATGGATCTAGTTGTTTTTCAGAATGTCTTGCATTTTCAAGAAGAAGAAGGAGAAAAGGAAACTGTTCGCTATTTCTCATTGTAGTATCTTTTCATTTCTTGGAAGTAAATGTTTGACAGTCCTAAAATCAAGTATGTGGAATGTGTGTAGTTTGAAAACTGAGGGGGAATACAGAGGAACAGTTTACTCGATAGGCCGGAACACAATGCTTGAGAATGATAATTTTTCTCCCCTGATTTCACAAATGCTCCCTGAACAATCACACAACACATTGTCTGGGGTCCTATGAAGATGCCAAATTTAGTCTCTTCCAAGACAAAACTCATATTACTTCCCTATGACTACAACCTTATTTTCTCATGATTGTAAATTCATGTTCATTAATTCTTGTCATTCTCAACTTGCCTGTCTGTGCTGGTTTTCACACCAGCTTGGGCTTGACAGGTCTTATAGGTGCTGTCACAACCATGGTGAGTTCATATGTGGAAAGGCCTGCTGTGTCTCAAAGACACAGCATCATCTTCCTCATCATGATTCCCTGGCATCATCCTCCAACTCTGGCTCAGACAGTCTCTTCAGGCCCCCTTCCACAACCATTCCTGAGCCTTTAGAGACAGAAGTAATATATTCAATTTAGACCTAGATATTCTCCATGCCCTAGTATCTGCTTGCTCTCCATTTATGTGTCTCTGGACTGAAGATCTTCTACTGAAAAAACAATCTTCCATGATAAGGGTTGAGAGATGCCTTATTCTATAGGTATAAAGAGAGCTCATTAGGAAATGGCTTAATATTATGTCCATTTAGCAGAATAATAATTATAATTCTCACCCAGGACTCTCATCTGTCTAGTCTTATGTTTTTGCTTGGATACAGTTTTCATCCTGTGGAATGACTATGAAATCTGATCAATAAGCAGTTGCTTACTCCCAAGAAGTTTTTGCCACCATTACACTAGTAGGTTTATTTATCTTGTCTGGCCAGTCATTATTGTAGCTCACAGTGTTCACAGCTCATTATGATTAATGAATATTCCTGCCCGGTATTGTGCTTTCCTATGAAAGCAAGCCAGTGGAGAAGAAGCTTCTGATTTGTATTAGCTGGATCTCTCCATGTTCCTTAACTCAAGTATATGGTGTCTTCACTAATACATTCTCACCACCATGTTCTGGACAGTAGACAAAAACATTGACAGTGACCTGTAATGTCTAACGACCTAACTGTACAACATATAAAAAAAAACCAAACCAAGCATATTCATGGCATTGGGCTTTTTAGTTGTTACCCTGTGGTGTCCATCTCAACTCCTTCTATATATGTGTGTATTTTATTTTAAGATTTCCATATGTCTTTCTAAAAATCCTCCAGTGTTCTTTATTCCTCCCATTTTTCTTCCTCTCCCTTATTCTCTATCCCCTCCTCCCCATTTTAACCTTTCTTGAGCCATATTATTCTTTAACCCTTTCTACCACTGTGTACTATCTCTCCTATCTTGATTCTCCTACTCCATGGCCACATGGTAATTTTAAACCTCTGTGGGTAATCCAAATGGAACACAGATATTTGAATAGTGAGTGCTAACATCTACAAACTACAGGAACGAAATGATGTTCATCTTTCAGCGCCTGTCTTACCTCACTCAGAATGATGTTTCCAACTCCATCCATTTTCCCATGAATTTTGCAGTTTCATTTCGCTTAAATGATGAGAAATATTCCATTCTGTAGTGGTGCCACACTGTCCTTATCCTTTCCTCAATTGATGGCTGTCTAGACTGTTCTGATTTCCTGGATATTGTGGATAGAGCATGAATGAACATGGATTCACAAGTAGCTCTATAGTTGGATACAGAGTTCTTGTGAATATTCCTTTGAGGTACATAGCTGGCTCTTGTGGTAAATCTATTTTCACTGTCAGAGTTTGTGCTTATCTTAAAATTTTCTTATTTTTATGCAAAATTTAAAGGACAGCTTTGTACACATAGTGATATTAAGTGGCAATTATTTACATTTATTTTTTGAAGTACATCATTCCACAGTTTCTGTCATTTATGGTTGCTAATGAGAGATTTGATGTAATTTTGATATGTTTGCTTTTTGAATTTGGGCTTTTCTTATGCCTTTTAATATGTTTTTTATGCATTTACTTTTTTGTGTATGGGCTTGTTACAACAATGTTCTCTTTTTGGGCAGACCAAGCAATGTCTACTCTCTCCTCATAAGGTTCTGATAAAAAACTGAAGTTTGATTCCACCAAAGTTCATCCTGAGAGAAATTTTCAGCAAAGTGGCAAGATACAAGGGTCACACACACACACACACACACACACACACACACACACACACACACACACACACAAGCCAAAACAACACCACTAGTCTTTCTATATATAGACACTGCAAACTAATAGAAAATATAAATTGGGGAAACAATCCCATCATAATAGCTTTAAAAAAAGAAATGAAGAAAAAGAAATTCTATGGAATAAATCTAACCCAGGACATGAAAGACCTTACAATGAAAGTAAAACATCTGAGACAGACATTGAAGAAGGACACTGAGAGATGGAACAATTTCTCCATGCTCATGGGTTAGAAAAAGCAATATTGTGAAAATTGCTGTCTTTTTGGAAGCAGTCTATAGAGTCAATGCAATGCCAATGAAAATTCTAATGCCTTTCTTTAAAGATACAGGAAAACATCTTAAAATTCACATGGAAGTGCAGGAGAAACCCTGACAGCCAAAGCAATCCTGAGTAAAAAGCATATTGTTGGAGGTATTGCCAAGCCTGATTTCAAGTTACACTACAGAGACATAGTAATAAAAACAGCATGGCACTGACAAAAAAGCAGATTCACAGATCTCTGCTATCGAGCAGAGAACCCAGCTACAAGGACATACAACTACAGCCATCTGATTTTCCACAAAGACCCAAAAGAAAAATCAAATGCAGAAAAGAACATCTTCAACACACAGTGCTGGGAAACTGGAGAGCTACATGTAGAAGAACAAAAGTAGATTCTCATCTCTCACTGTTCACAAATATCTAGTCCATGTGGACTAAGGACCTCAACATAAGATGCTTTTGTCCTTAGCACTGTGTTCTTTATGCTGTAGTCTCAGTTATGTTTTGATGTTGGCTGGTTTCCATATGTGTTGTGCTGGTAATTTTATGTCAACAAGATACAAATTAGATTCCTCTTGGTACAGAAAATCTCAGTTGAAAAATAGCTTCAATTATATTGATGAGGGGCATGACTATTGGCCAGTTTCTGGATTGAGGATTGATGTGACAGTTCCCAGCCAACGTGGGTGGTACCATCCCTGGAAGGTGGTCCTGGGTTGTATAATAATGCAAATAATCGAACTATGGGGAATAAGCCAGTAAGCAGCACTATCCTTGTTCCTGCCTCTGCTCCTGCTTGAGTTTTCTCCCTAACTCCATGACCAACTCTGATTGAGTCTGTAAGCTCCCAAAACTCTGTTCCTCTGAAATGCTTTTAGTCATGGTGTTTATCACAGCAATAGAAAGCCAACTAGGTCAGGTATCTGCTAGCTCTTAACTAAACCCTTAATTATGGAAAAAAAACTTACATAGATTATGGGAAAATAATACAATAATCTGCCTAAGTACTTTAGCCAGCATTATTAGCAATTATCAAAACACAAACAACTATGTTTCATCTACCCTGACTGGAGTATTCTATATGAAATCCAAGATGTCTTCTCCATCTGTGCACACTTCCTTCACTGTGTGCCTCAATTGACTGAGAACTTAATCAACATGTTGTTAGTTTCTCAAACTGAAAAATGAATAAAAATGAAGTATAATTGACACCAATGTTTAATTAATACAAAGTTTCTAATGATCACATAAATTGTTCTCTGTTTAATTTTTCTTATCAAAAGATGTCAGTAAGTCCAGCTATTGTATTTGGTTGATATTATTTTTTCCCAAGAGATTATTTTTTATTAGTTCAAATTAGAAATAAGCCTGCTTCACATGTCAATCCCTTCTCCTCCCTCCCCCCCACACTCGCCCCCACCTTCCCACCAACTACCCACCTCATCACTGCTCTGCTCCCCAGGGAGAGTAAGGCCCTCCATGGGGCCTCCCCAAAGTCTGTTATATCATCCTGGGCAGGGCCTAGGCTGTCCCCCACGTGCCCAGGCTGAGGGAGATTTCTGCCATTTGGGATGGGCTCCCAAAGTCCCTTCTTTTTTATTTTATTTTATTAGTTCAAATTAGGAACAAGCTTGCTTCAGATGTCAATCCCTTCTCCCTGTCTCTCCCCTCCCCCCCAACATCCCACCTGCCCCTAGCCATCCCCCCTCCACTCCCCAGGCAGTGAAAGGCCCTCAAAAGGGGCTCCCCAAAATCTACCACATCATCCTGGGCCAGGCCTAGGCCCTTCCCCATGTGTCCAGGTCAAGAGAGCATCCCTTCACATGGGATGGGCTCTCAAAATCCTTTCTTTTTTTTTAAGACCTTATATATTTAATACAGTGCATTACCCCTGTACAAATGGAAAAAAATTAAGTTCAACATTTCTAGACCAATATGGCTGTTAATTTTTGTACAATGCCAACTCAACACAGTAAACTGGGATACTTTTTTCCAAAGTTGAAAGCACAGCAAAGTTTCCAAAAATTCAATATATATATATATATATATATATATATATATGTGTGTGTGTGTGTGTGTGTGTGTGTGTGTGTGTGTGTGTGTGTGTGTGTGTATGTATGTATGTATGTATGTATATATATTTTTAATTTATATAAAAAGACCAATAATGGCAGTATGTTATGCATCAATAGCAGCAACAGCTTTTCCAGGTTCTGCAGTCATTTGAACAAAATTGTAGAGACATCCAGCACTCGCCATTAAAAAAAAAAAGTGAAAAACAAAATCCCAGGAAAACAGCACAGTTCTTTTACTCTTGTGGTACCTGGCACCATTTTTTTAAAAAATTAGCTTCTCAATCATCATCTGGAAGGAAACTATTCTGAACAACATCATTAAAAACAGCTCTGATAAAGCACGGTCACTACTATGTATCATAAAGCAGGTCCACATATGAGTGAGTACATATTATGTTTGTCTTTTTGTGATCGTGTTACCTCGCTCAGAATGGTTTCTTCTAGTTCCATCCATTTTCCTGCAAATTTCAAGATTCCATTGTGTTTTTTTTTTCTGCTAAGCAGTACTCCATTGTGTAAATGTACCACATTTTCTGTATCTATTCTTCATTTGAGGGGCATCTAGGCTGCTTCCAGTTTCTGGCTATTATAAATAATGCTGCTATGAACATGGTTGAACAGATGTCCTCGTTATATGAATGTGCTTCTTATGGGTAGATGCCTAGGAGTGGAATTGCTGGATCTTGTGGTAGACTCATTCCCATTTTCTTGAGGAGTCACCATACTGAGTTCCAAAGTGGCTGTACAAGTTGGCACTTCCACCAGCAGTGGAGGAGTGTTCCTCTTTCTCCGCATCCTCTCCAGCATAAACTGTCATTGGTAATTTTGATTTTAGCCATTATGACAGGAGTAAGATGGTGTCTCAAAGTTGTTTGGATTTGCATTTCCCTGATGACCAAGGATGTTGAACATTTTCTCATGTGTATTTCAGCCATTTTAGATTCCTCTATTGAGAATTTTCTATTTAGTTCTGTACCCCACTTTTTAATTGGATTGTTTGGTGTTTTGGAAACTAGCTTCTTGAGTTCTTTGTATATTTTGGAGATCAGCCCTCTGTCAGATGTAGGGTTGGTGAATATCTTTTCTCAGTCTGTGGGCTGCCATATTTTCTTGCTGACTGTGTCCTTTGCCTTACAGAAGCTTCTCAGTTTCAGGAGGTCCCATTTATTAATTGTTGATCTCAGTGTCTGTGCTATTGGTGTTATGTTCAGGAAGTGTTCTCCTGTACTGATTAATTCAAGGGTATTTCCCACTTTATCTTCTAGTAGGTTCAGTGTGGCTGGGTTTATGTTGAGGTCTTTGATGCATTTTGACTTAAGTTTTGTGCAGGGTGAAAGGCTTGGGTCTATCTGTAGTCTTCTACATGCTTGCATCCAGTTATGCCAGCACCATTTGTTGAAGATGTTCTTGTTGTTCCAGCGTATATATTTGGATTTTTTTTCAAAAATCAGGTGTTCGTAGGTGTGTGGGTTAATTTCAGGGTTTTCAACTCTATTTCATTGGTCTACTTGTCTATTTTTTTGCCAATACCAAGCTGTTTTCAGGACTATAGCTCTGTAATAGAGCTTAAAGTTAGGGATGGTGATGCTTCCAGAAGTTCCTCTATTGTATGGGGTTGTTTTGGCTATCCTGGGTCTTTTGTTTTTCCATATAAAGTTGAGAATTGTTCTTTTAAGGTCAGTGAAGAAATGTGTTGGGATTTTGATGGGGATTGCATTGAATCTGTAGATTGCTTTTGGCAAAATTGACATTTTTACTATGTTGATCATGCCTATCCAAGAGCATGGGAGATCTTTCAATTTTCAGGTATCTTCTTTAACTTCTTTTTTTTAGAGACTCAAAATTCTTACGGTACAGGTCTTTCACTTGTTTGGTTGGTGTTACCCCAAGGTATTTTATGTTGTTTGTGGCAATTGTAAAGGGTGAGGCTTCTCTGATTTCTTTCTCCACCAATGTGTCATCCGTATATAGTAGGGCTACAGATTTTTTTGAGTTAGTCTTGTATCCTGCCACTTTGCTGAAGGTGTTTATCAGCTGTAGGAGTTCCCTGGTTGAGTTTTTCGGGTCACTTATGTAGACTATCATATTATCTGCAAATAGTGAGAGTTTGACTTCTTCTTTTCTGATTTGTATTCCCTTGATCTCCTTTTGTAGTCTTATTGCTCTAGCTAGAACTTCAAGGATAATATTGAAGAGGTATGGAGAGAGTGGACAGCTTTGTCTTGTACCTGATTTTAGAGGAATTGGATTGAGTTTCTCTCCATTTAATTTGATGTTGGCTGTTGGCTTGCTGTATATTGCTTTTATTATGTTGAGGTATGTTCCTGTTATCCCTGATTTCTCCAGGACCTTTATCATGAAGGGATGTTGGATTTTGCCAAAGGCTTTTTTGTCATCTAGTGAGATGATCATGTGACTTTTTTCCCTCAGTCTGTTTTTATGGTGGATTATATTGATGGATTTTCATATGTTGAACCATCCTTGCATCCCTGGGATGAAGCCTACTTGATCGGGATGGATGATTTCTTTGATGTATTCTTGGATTCCATTTGCCAATACCTTATTGAGAATTTTTGCATCAATTTTCATGAGGGATATTGGTCTGAAGTTCTCTTTCTTAGTTGTGTCCTTGTGTGGCTTGGGTATCAAGCTTATTGTGGCCTCATAAAAAGAGTTTGGTAATGACCCTTCTGCTTCTATTGTGTGGAATACTTTGAGGAGAATTGGTATTAGCTCTACTTTGAATTTCTGGTAGAATTCGGCACTGAATCATCCGGCCTTGGCCTTTTTTTGGTTGGGAGACTTCTAGTGACTGCTTCAATTTCATTAGAGGTTATAGGTATAGTTAAGTTGCTTATCTGTTCTTGATTTAATTTTGGAAAGTGAAATATGTCCAGAAAATTGTCCATTTACTTTAGATTTTCAAATTTTGAGGAATATAGGTTTTCAAAGTATGACCTGATGATTCTCTGGATTTCCTCTGTGTCTGTTGTTATGACCCCCTTTTCATTGCTGATTTTATTGATTTGTATGTTCACTCTTTGTTGTTTGGTAAGTTTGGATAAAGGTTTGTCTATCTTGTTGATTTTCTCGAAGAACCAACTTTCTGTTATATTCATTCTTTGTATTGTTCTCCTAGTTTCCATTTTATTGATTTCAGCCCTCAATTTGATTATTTCCTGGCATCTGCTACTCCGGTGTGTATTGGCTTCTTTGTTTTCTAAAGCTTTCAGTTGTGCTGTTAATTCTCTAGTGTGATTATTCTCCTGTTTCTTCATGTACCTGGCATTTAGTGCTATGAACTTTCCTGTTAGCACTGCTTTCAGAGTATCCCTTAGGTTTGAATATATTGTGTCCGCATTCTCATTGAATTCTAGGAAATCTTTAATTTCTTTTTTTATTTCTTTCTGGACCCATGAATTGTGCAATTGGGTGTTACTTAATTTCCATGAGTTTGTAGGTTTTCTGTAGTTCGTGTTGTTGTTGAATTTTAATTTTAAAGCATGGTGGTCTGATAAGACACAGGAGGTTATTTCAATTTCTTGCGCCTGTTGAGGTTTGCTATGTTGCCAAGTATGTGGTCGATTTTAGAGAAGTTCCATGTGGCACTGAGAAGAAGGTAAATTCTTTTGTATTTGGATGGAATGTTCCATAGATATCTGTTAAGTCCAATTGCAGCATAAATTCTATTAGTTCTTTTGTTTCTTTGTTAAGTTTCTGTGTGGTGTTCCTGTCCATTGGTGAGAGGGGGGTTTGAAGACTCCCACTATTAGTGTGTGCAGTTTTATGTGTGATTTGAGTTTTAGTAATGTTTCTTTTACAAATGTGGATGCCTTTGTATTTGGGGCATAAATGTTCAGAATTGAGACTTCATCCCAATGGATTTCTCCTGTCATGAGTAGGAAGTGACCTCCTTCATCTCTTTTGATTGATTTTAGTTTAAAGTCCAATTTGTTGGATATTAGGATTGCTACCCATGCTTGTTTCTTGGGTCCATAGGAAGATATTTCCCCAACCTTTAATTCTTAGGTACCGTCTGTCTTTGAGGTTGAGGTGAGTTTCTCATATGCAGCAGAAGGAAGGATTCTGTCTTCTTATCCATTCTGCTAATCTGTGTCTTTGTATCGGAGAGTTAAGACCATTAATGTTGATAGATATTAATGACCATTCATTATTGTTCATTCTTGTTTGTTTTTGACTTGGTGATGGTGGCAAGATTATGTGTGGGATTTTATCCCCTCCCCTTTTTTGACTATTGGTAAGTTGGGATTATCTATTACCTATGTTTTCCTGGTTGTAGTTAACTTCCCTGGGTTGGAGTTTTCCTTCCCATAATTTCTGTAGAGCTGGATTGGTGGATATGTATTGTTGGAATCTGGTTTTGTCATGGAATATCTTGTTTTCTCCATCTATAATAATTGAAAGCTTTGCTGGTATAGTAGTCTGGGCTGGTATCCATGGTCTCTTAGTGTAGGTAGAATATCTATCTAGGACCTTCTGGCTTTCAGAATTTCCATGGAAATGTCAGGTGTGATTCTGATAGGTTTGCCTTTATAGGTTACTTGACCTCTTTCCTTTGGTGCTCTTAATATTTTCTCTTTGTTGTGTGTGCTTGGTGTTTTGTTTATTATGTGGCGAGAAGACCTTTTTTTTTTGGTTCAGTCTATTTGGTGTTCTGTAGGCTTCTTGTATTTTCATTGACATGTCTTTCTTTAGGTTTGGAAAGTTTTCTTTTATAATTTTGTTGAATATGTTTTCTGTGCCTTTGAGTTGAATTTCTTCACCTTCTTCTATACCTATTATTCTTAGGTTTGGTCTTTTCACGGTAATCCATATTTTCTGGATATTTTGTGTTAGGGATTTGTTGGACTTAAGATTTTCTTTGGTTGATGAATCTATTTCCACTAGTGTGTCTTCAACTCCTGAGGTTCTCTCTTCCATCTCTTGTATTCTGTTGGTTATGCTTACATCTGTAGTTCCTGATTGTTCACCCAGCTTTTCTATTTCCATCCTTCCCTCAGATCATGCTTTCTTTATTGTCTCTATTTCAGTTTTTAGGTCTTGAACTGTTTCCTTGAGAGATTTGTTGATATCTTGTATTTTTTTGGTTTGTTTTTTCTTCCATTTCATTAAGGGATTTTTTCATGTCCTCTTTGAGGTACTCTATCATTTTCATGAAGATGCTTTTAAGGTCATTCTCTTCTGGTTCATCTGCATCATGATGTTCAGGTCTTGCTGGTGTATGGTTCCTAGTCTCCAGTTGTGTCATATTGGGTTTTCTGTTGTTGGTTGTGCTTTTATCTGGTCCTCTTCTCATCTTTTCTTCTGGTGGGTGTAGCAAGAGTTTCTTGCTCTTCTGGTGGGTGTGGGACCAAGGTGCTCTTTTGGTAGATGCAAACAGATCCAATATTCTGATGTCTGCCCTCTTTTCGTGGATGGAGGTGTCAGTGTTACCCGGGTGTCTGCAGTGTTCCAGTGTGCTGGGTCCCACCGGGCGGGCAATTGGAGGCAGAGCTGTCACCCGGCCTCGGTGTGTCGGATCCTGCCACCGAACTTGGTCCAGCTCGCAGTTCACTTGTGTCAGATGACTCTGAGCAGAGACGATGAACCGGAACCTGAAACGGCTCTTGGCCTACCTGGGCCAGTGGATGGAGGCAGGGCTGCCTCTGGGTGTTCGGTGTTTGGATCCTGCCGCTGAACTTGGTCTTGCATGCAGGTCGCTTGTGTCAGATGATTCTCTATGGGATTTTTTTTGTGGTATCGTTCATCTCTCTGGCTCTTACAATCCTTATTCCCCATCCTCCTAGGGATTTCCCATGCCCCCACCTAAAGTTTGACTGTGTGTCTGTGTATCTGTTTTCTTCAGTTTCTGGATGAAGCCTCTCTGACGTCAACTGGGCTAGGCACTAATCTATGCGTATAGCAGAATACCATTAGGAATCATTTCATTGACTTTTTTCTTTTGCCAATTGTGTCTGAATCTATCCTAGGTCTTTGGGCTATCTAGACTATACCCACAAGGCTGTGTCAAAGGTGGGTTCTCACTCATGGTATGGGTCTTAAGCTGGACCAGTCTTTGGTTGGCCACAACCACAATTTCTGTGCCACCTTTACCCTAGCACTCTTGTAGGAAGGAAAAATTGTAGGTTGAGGATTTTGTGGCTGGGTTACTGTCTCAGTCTGTCCACTGGAATTCTTTCCTGGTTAAAGGAGATGACCAGTTCAGACTCTGTTTCCCCTATTATTAGGACTCTTAGCTAGGACCACCCTCATAGATTCCTGAGAGTTTCCATTGTATTAGGTTTCTAGCTTGTCCTCTAGATACCTCTCCATTCTAGTGTCATTCCCACTATTCTTTCCCTCTATTCTCCCCCAAACCTGATCCTTCCTGTTCTTCTACTCACACATTCACCTAAGGTATCTATTCTGTTTCCTCTTCTCAGGGAGATTCATGTGTCCCCCTTTGAGCCCTCCCTGTTACTTGTCTGTGGAATATTCCTTTACATGGTATGAATATATGTTGCTGTGATTGGTTTAATAAAGAAGCTGAATGGTCAATAGCTGGACAGGATAAAGTTAGGGGAAAAGCCAAACAGACACAGAGAATGCTGGGAATAAGAAAGGCGAAGCCAGGGGAGTCAAGAGAGACACATAAATAAGCAAGATGAATGTCCTGTGTTGACAAAAGTTACCAGTATGTGTCAGAGGGTAGATAAGAATTATGGGTAAAAAAGAATCATGGTTTAATTCACAATGTATGAATTAGCTAATAACAAGCCTGAGCTATTGCCCAGCACCTATAATTAACATTCAGTCTCCATGTTGGTTATTTGCGAACTGGCAGGTGGGAAAGAAATGTTTGCCTACACTTAGCTTCTCTTTGTCTGTGGATGTAGCATGATTATATTTTACAGTTCAGATCTAAACAGGTGTCTGCATCTAATCCTTCCCCTCAAGACTCTGGCTACCCTTCAGAAGAGTAGGAAGAAAGAGCATAATATCCAGAGCGGTTGGAAGACACCAAAGAAACGGGCCCTCTAAATTAATAGGATTGGTGCACATGGGAACTCACAGAAACTGAGGCAGCATACTGAGGTCACACACATGTTTACAGAAGGCCGTTTATATCCACCTTATGGCTTTCAGTTTGGTGTTTTTATGGGACTTTTGAGTATAGCAACCAGAGTTTCTCTATTTTTTGCATCTTCTCTTGGTCTCTTTTCCTTCTGTTTGTTTGTTCAACTCAAATGTGTTAGTTTTTGCTTTATCTTATTATATTATATACATTTATTTTATTGTTATCTGTTAGAAGTCTGCTTTCTAAACAAATGACCCAGAATAGCCAAAACAATTCTGTACAATAAAAGAACATCAGCAGGTATCACCATCCCTGACTTCAAGCTCTATTATAGAGCTCTAGTGCTGAAAACGGCTTGGTATTGGCACAAAAGTAGACAGTTCGACCAATGGAATTGAGTTGAAAACCCTGATATTAACCCACACACCTATGTATACCTGATTTTTGACAAAGAAGCTAAAGCTA
The DNA here is from genome assembly GCF_003668045.3 of Cricetulus griseus. Lineage (NCBI taxonomy): Eukaryota > Metazoa > Chordata > Mammalia > Rodentia > Cricetidae > Cricetulus > Cricetulus griseus. Next base: position 178,685,265 of record NC_048595.1, read on the forward strand.
TACAATGGAATAAAGAAAGCATCTTCAACAAATGGTGCTGGCATAACTGGATGCTGACATGTAGAAGACTGCAGATAGATACATGTCTATCACCATGTACAAAACTTAAGTCCAAATAGATCAAAGACCTCAACATAAATACAACCACACTGAACTTATTAGAAGAGAAAGCAGGAAATACGAATTGGTACAAGAGGCAGCTTCCTGAACATTACACCAGAAGCACAGACAGTCAGATCAACAATTAATAAATGGGACCTCCTGATACTGAGAAGCTTCTGTAGGACAAAGGACATAGCCAACAAGACAGAATGACAGCCCACGGATTGGGAAAATATATTCACTAACCCTACATCCGACAGAGGGCTGATCTCCAAAATTTACAAAGAACTCAAGGTGCTAGTCTCCAAAGTACCAAATAATCCAATTAAAAAGTGGGGTACAGAACTAAATAGGCAATTCTAAATAGAGGAATCTATAATGTCTGAAAGACATAGGGAAAGTGTTGAACATCCTTAGCCATCAGGGAAATGCAAATCAAAACAACTCTGAGATACCATCTTACACCTGTCAGAATGGCTAAAATCAATAACATCAATGACAGTTTATGTTGGAGATGATATGGCGAAAGAGGAACACTCCTCCACTGCTGGTGGGAGTGCCAACTCGTGCAGCCACTTTGCAAAAACAATAAAGCGATTCCTCAGGAATATGGTAATCAGTCTACCACAAGATCCAGCAATTCCACTCTTAGGCATATATCCAAAAGGAGCACATTCATACAACAAGGACATCCGTTCAACAATGTTCATCGTAGCATTATTTGTAATAGCTAGAACCTGGAAGCAACCTAGATGCCCCTCAACTGAAGAATGGATAGAGAAAATGTGGTAAATTTACACAATGGAGTACTACTCAGTGGGAAAAAAAAAACAATGGGATCGTGAAATTCAAAGGCAAATGGATGGAAGTAGAAGAAACCATTTACACCCAATCACAAAAAGACAAACATGATATGTACTCACTTATATGTGGATTTTAGACATAGAGTAAAAGATTACCAGCCTACAATCCACACTGCCAGAGAAGCTATAAACAAGGAGGACCCTAAGAGAGACATACATGGTCCCCTGGAGAAGGGGAAAGGGACAAGATCTCCTGAGCAAATTGGGAGCATAGGGGGAGGGGAGAGGGAACTAGGAGAATGAGAAGGGGAGAAAAGGAGGGGTGAGGAGGACGTGATGAGACAGGGAGGTTGAGTTGGGGGAAGAACAGAAGAGAGCAAGATAAGAGATACTATAATAGAGGGAGACCTTATAGATTTAAAGAGAAATCAGGCATTAGGGAAAGGTCTGGAGATCTACAAAGATGACACCAACTAACAATCTAAGCAACAGAGGAGAGGCTACCTTAAATGCCCTCCCCTGATAATGAGATTGATGACTAACTTATATGCCATCCTATAGCCTTCATCCAGCACCTGGTGGAAGTAGAAGCAGACACCCACAGCTAAACCTTGAACTGAACTGAAATCCAGTTGCTGAGAAGGAGGAGTGATGAGCAAAGGGGTCCAGACCAGGCTGGTGAAACCCACAGAAACAGCTGACCTGAACTCTTTGTCCCCAGACTGAAACCTTCATGGGACTGATCCAGACCCCATGAATGTGGGTGTCAGTGAGGAGACCTCGGAAATCTGTGGGGCCCCTTGTAGTGGATCAGTACTTATCCCTAGCATAGGAATGGACTTTGGGAGTCCATCCCACATGGAGGGATACTCCCTGAGCCTAGACACAAGGGGGTGGGCCTAGGCTCTATCCCAAAGGATTCAACAGTCTCTGAAGACCCCCTACGGAAGGCCTCACACTCCCTGGGGAGCCGAAAGGGCATGGAATAGGTAGGGTGTTAGTTGGAGGAGGGGCAGGGGTGGAGGGGAGGGTGTGAGAGACCTGAGATTAACTTGTAAAATAATCTTCTTTATAATTAAAATAAAAATAAAACCGGGCGTTGGTGGCGCACCTTTAATCCCAGCACTCGGGAGGCAGAGGCAGGCGGATCTCTGTGATTTCTAGGCCAGCCTGGTCTCCAAAGCGAGTGCCAGGATAGGCTCCAAAGCTACACAGAGAAACCCTGTCTCTAAAAAAAAAAAGAAGTCTTTTTTTCTAATAAGAGACAGAAAGGGAGTGTATCTGTATGGAACATGAGATGGGGAGGAATTGTGATGAGTAGAGGGAGGGAAAACTGTAATCATGATATAGTACATGAGAATTTATATTTTCAGAAAAAGAGGGAAAAAGGAAAAAGAATACAAAATATAACATATTCTTGCCTGATGTGTGATAATGGAAACCCTTGTTCTTGGTTGGTGGAAGTGTAATGTGCTATACCTGTTGTGGAAATTGTTGTGGAGGAGTGTTTCTTAAACAAACCAACAAACTATTATAAATATATTAACCCTATGTCCATATATATATATATATATATATATATATATATATATATAATATATAATCTTAGGCACATATCCAAAGACTCTGTATCATACCATAGATATATTTGCTCATTCATCTTCATTCCATCTCTATTCCCCATAGCCAGGAAATGGAAACAGTCTAGATGTCCATTGATTGACTCATGAATAGGCAATGAAAACATGACACATATACACAGTAGAATTTAATCATCTGTACAGGAAAATAAAATCACAACAACTTCAGATCAATGGAGGCATCTTGAAAATATATTATGTGATGTTTCTCAAACCCCGAAAGACTAACACCACATATTCTTTCTCATATATAGATCCCAGCACTGAAACTTTTGATTTGAGTCTTTCAATTGGACAACATGGAAGCCAGGAAACTGGAACTGGGTTACTGTAGAAAGGGAAGATAGATCTTAATGGAGGGTGTTCTGGTTGATTTTAATGTCACCTGGCTACAAACTAGACTCATTTGATATGAAGCCTCACCAGAAGTATCCTGGTTGCTTTAATGGATGTTTAAAGACCCACCCAGATGCCAAGAGTAAGTCAGGGAATGATCACTTGCCCTGTGCTGGTTTGACATTCCTTCTAACTGTGGGTTGATTTACCCTGTCTCTGATGCTGGTTTCTTCACTGATATCAGAACAAGCATTTCAGGAATCTGACTCTGGATTAGAGATTCACCAGGAAGTTTACAGGCTTTCTGTGCCAGTTTGTAATGCAAAGGTACCCAGCCTTGTGGCCTGAGCAACTACAGTGTCCTTGGCCTGCCTAGTGAGGGATAGTCCATGTGGGACTGGCCTAACTGCTAAGGCATTCTCCTTAATGGATAAACAACAGGTTCTCAGCCTCTCAGATGAAGCTCATGTGTGGATACTATTTCAATGTAAGTTGTCTTAATATTGTATTCTTATTATGCATATATTATAAATATATTTACTCCATTGATTCTATTTCTCTACAGAAATCGTATACAAAGGGGATCAGCAGAAGACAGGTGATATGAAGAGGAAAAAGTGAATATCAGGGCGGAGGAGGGAGTGAGGGAAGCAATTTTGAGGATGTCTGAAAACACTATACTGAATTCTCCTATTTTATTTGTGCTTAAGAAGTTTTCCTGGAATTACTGTATGCAGCAATGAGTCTGTAATGCTCATTCAAGAAGACAACATAACTTATTGTATTCATTAAAGTTCTCTAGAGTCACAGAACTTATGGATGAATCTCTCTATATAAAGGGGATTTATTGGAATGACTTACAGCCTGCAGTCCAGCTACTCCACCCATGACCTTCTGTGAATGGGAAATTGAAGAATCTAATTGTTCAGTCCCACAAGGCTGTATGTCTTAGCTGATAGTCTGTATAGGCTGGAATCCAAAAGTAGATTCCAATGCCAGTGAAGGAATGGATGTGCTAGCAAGAGGAGGGCAAGCAGGTAATGAGCAAAAGCTTCCTTCTTCTATGTCCTTAAGTAGACGCCCAGACGACATACTTCAACTCCAGCATAAAAAAGTATTCTGAGTGTATCTTAGCAAATGAGTGAATTTATTAGGATGGATCATTCAGAGGCAGTTTCATCACTGAAAAGCCCTCCTCAGCAAGGCAATGACTCACCACAGCAGCAGCCATGGAGCCCCTGCATGATTTACAGACACCTCAGCTGTTCTGAAATCCCATTCCTGCATAATGCTTTTTGCTTATATAATCTTGAGGAGAGCTTCATGAACCTATTATGTTCCTGTACTTCCTAAGACTTATGATTTTTTATTTACTTCCTGAGTATTATTTGTTTTATATTTAACATGCATTTCTGCGTGGCGAGTACATATTTACATGTGTGTTGACATGTCAGATTTAGGTTGCACCTTCACCTCTGTTGCTTTCTTCCTTTGTCAGCATGGCAGCCTCTCAGAATCCAGAGCTTGTAGATCTACACCTTCTAGGAAGCCAGCTTGCTCCATGGTGTCACTTTCATGCCTTCTGAGTGTGGAAGGACGAGGTGGTTGCAACACCAACTCATCATTTATGTGGGTTCTGGAAATTGAACTCTGGTCCTCATACATGCATGGCAAGTAAGGCAAGCATAGAGCCTCCAACTTCCTGGATTTTCATTGCAATGTTTGATTGGGAAGAAATAGCTACAAAACCTATTCATATCTTGTGTGTGTGTGTGTGTGTGTGTGTGTGTGTGTGTGTGTGTGTGTGTGTGTACTCAAGCATGCAAGTAGTTTTGAAAGAAAGAGAGGGAGGTAGAGAGGTGAAGAAGTGTTGGGGATGTCCAACTCTTATATATTAAGAATCATGGTTGTTGCTGGGGTTTCTTTCTAGCCTGGTCCCATAACCTCTTTGCCCCAAATAAACTCACAGATGCTATTATTAATTATAAAATTGTTGGTCCATAGCTAGTGATTCTTATTGGATAGCTCTGTCTTGATTATTAACCTTTAACTACTATTCTATATATTTCTACATGCTCGTATCTTACCAGAGAATACCTGGCTCTTCCTAAACTCCCAGTGTCTACATGGCATATCCTTGTGGCACCTTTCTGCCTCTCTTCCCAGAATACTCCTCATCTCTGAGCCCCATCTATCTTCCTGCTTGTATTGGCAAAACAGTGTTTTATTCATCAACCAATAAGATAAACATATATACATAAGGACATCCCCTATTACATGGTTCTTATCTTTATGTTTTCCTCTGGTGGAAGTGAATTTGCTAGTGTAAAAAAATATATCAGAGGGGGAAATTTATCTAGTGATTCCTGGTATTAACCAATTGATATTGTCATGGTCAGTAGCTGTGGGTGAGGTTATTTTTTTGTTTTGATTTTTTTTCTCAGACAGGGTTTCTTTGTATTGTTTTGAAGCCTGTCCTGGAACTTGCTCGGTAGACCAAGCTGGCATCAAACACACAGAGATCTGCCTCCCTCTGCCCTCTGAGTGCTGGGATTAAAGGCATGTACCACCATCACTCCACCAAGGGTGAGGTGAGCTTAATCTACTTTTTTTGAGTATATCTCTCTAAGGAGAACTTTGGCATCATCAGTCACATTGTCAAGGAAGATATGATGCAAGTAAAAGGTTTTCCTAAAGTAAAGACCTGTAGCAAGGAGCCCACCATTAGCTGAGGCAAATTTCTCCAAATATTTCAAAAATGTCTCTCCTAAGGTTTCTTCTTTCTTAATTTCCAACAAATAAGGAGATTTAATGATTTTTTTCAGTTGTTCAACAGGAACTTGGGAATCCTTTGCCATGGATTCCAGGGATTCATCATCCACTCCAAAGAGGACACGATAGTTGTTTAAACTTGCTGTCTGATTTTTCATATTATCTCTGAGGATGCCCACTGCAGGAGCAGTAAACAAAAATCCATCCTTGAAGGCTTCCAACCAGATAGTCTGCTGCATGGACTCGCGCTTTCTGTCAATGGCTGCCTCTGTAATATTAGTCATGGAAAGTGTAAAATTGTGGCGCTTTTGAGCAGGAAGATTCTTTATCAGGGTGTCCATCAGGACTGGAAAATCATAGTCAGATAAATAATGGTTAGAGATCAAGAAAATCTGTGGTGCATTCATGTTATTCTCTCTAAAGCTACCCACATAGTAGCTTCGGATCTTCTCCAGGATCGTTTCTCTGTCAAAGGTACGTGGTTTGGATTTTTGTTCATTTTTTAAATCCTCATCCACCTTAGTTCTCACCATGTAGTAATTCTTTTTCATAGATTGGATTGCTTTGGCAAGGTCTAGTTCAAGACGTGTAAAACGTGTGGCAGAAACAATAATGAAGAAGTCATATTTTTGGAATTCTACTTTCTCCAGATACTCTTTTGGTGGGAATTTCATAGTTCCAATGCCAGGCAGGTCCCATAAAGCCAAAGTTTTAATTTTGGGGTGTTCGTATTTAGTTATCTTCATGGTTGTCTCTACTACCCCAATTTCAGCTGCACCTTTGTCTTCAGGTCCAATCCCCCTCAGGGCATTGATGAAGCTGGATTTCCCTGCTCCAGACTCTCCGGTCACAGCAATGTTTATTGGGGCCTTATCAATATTTTTCAGAGCATCACTGATTACAGAGTTTGCCCCCAGAATGTTTCCTTTTTTCAGATGAAATTCTATTAAATGGATGGTTTCCTCAGGAATTATTTTGTTTTCTTTCTTAATCTTCTTAAAATATGCAGTGAAGTTGGTCTCTGAATCTCCATGGTCTTCATTCTGAGCAGAGAATAACTGACCCATAGTTGTTTTGAAAAAGGACCCTGAAAGAAGGAAGGGAGAGTGAGTGCAAGAGACTGAAGTTGCCTTTGTGTTTAGCACTGTATTCTCTGTGCTATAGCATAAGTTACATTGTGATGTTAACTAGTTTCCATGTATTTTGCTTTTTTTTGTAAGAAAGATATAAGCTATAGTCTTTCTTGAGGAGAAAATCTCATTTGAGGAATTGCCTCCATCAGATTGTTCTGGCGGGTTGCCTATGGGGCTTTTTCAGGATTGAGTATTGAGTATTGTGAATGGCACCCCCTGTGCAGGTGATCCTGGGTAATTTAAGCAAGCATTAATGAGCTGTAATTGAATGTTTTCATCGCCTCACCAGCTCCTCAGTTATAACATGGAGACATATTATTAATTAGATAATATCAGCTGATAGCTTAGGCTTGTTTCTAACTTGTATTATAATTTATAAATTAATGCATATCTTTTAATCTACATTCTTTTAAATTTAATTTTCATTTGTTAATTTTATTCATTTTTTTATTTAAATTTTTTTCATTTTGCATACTAACCCCAGTTTTCTCTTCCTCCCCTTTTCCTATCCCCACTTTCCCCCTTCCCATCCTCCCATACACTCATCAGAGGGTGTAAGGCCTCCCTTGGGGAGTCAACAAAGCTGGCATACCAAATTGAGGTGCAACCAAGCCCTTCCTCCCTGTATCAAGGCTGAGCAAGGTATCCCACCATAGGGAATGCTCTCCAATAAAGCCAGTTCATTAACCGGAGATAGGTCCTGGTCCCACTGCCAGGCCCCACCTAACAGATCAAGCCATTTAAATGTCACCCACATTCAGAAGTCCTAGTTCAGTCCCATGCAGGTTTCCCAGCTATCAGTCATAGTTCCTAAACTCCCACTGGTTTGGGTCAGCTGTCTCCGGTTTTCCCCATCACGCTCTTGATCCCCCTTGTTTATATGATTCCTTTCCCTGTCCTCAACTGAACTAAAGGAGCTCAGCCCACTGCTTGACTGTGAATCATTATGTCTGCTTCCATCAGTTACTGGATGTAGTTTCTATGATGATAATTAGGTTGGTCACTAATCTTATTAAAGCAGAATACTGATTAAGACACCTTCTCCACTTTTGCTAGTAGTCTTAGCTGAGGTCATCCTTGTGGATTCCTGGGACTTTCTCTAATACCAGGTTTCTCACTAACCTCATGTTGGTCCCCTCTATCTTTAATTACTCTGCTCCTCCATTCTTCTCTCAACTTCCCATGCCTTCTTGGCCCCTCATCTTCCCATTCTCCTTCCTCTCCCTTCTACCTTACTCCAGTTTACCCAGGAGATTTTAATTCTCTTCCCTTCCTTGGGCCCTCCATGAGTGTCCCATTTAGGGTTCCCCTTTTTACTTAGCTTCTCTGGGGTTTTGTATTGTAGCCTGATTATCCTTTCCTTTAGGTCCAATGTCCATTTATGAGTGAGTGCACACTGTGTTTGTCCTTTTGGGTCTGGGTTACTTTTTTTCTAGTTCTATCCATTTGCCTGAAAATTTCAAGATGCCAGTGGTTTTTTTTTTTTCTGCTGAGTAATACTTCATTATTACTGGTAAAGGTACCACATTTTCTTTATCTATTCTTCTGTTGGGCATTTAGGTTGTTTCCAGATTCTGGCTATTATGAATAAGGCTGATATGAAGATAGTTGAGCAAACATCCTTGTGGTATGATTGTGCATCCTTTGGGTATATGCCCAAGAGATGTATTGGTGGGTCTTGAGGTAGATTGATTCCCAATTTCCTGTTAAACTGCCATACTGATTTCCAAAATGGCTGTCTGAGTTTGCACTCCCACCAGCAATGGAGGAGTGTTCCACTTACTCCATACCTTTCTAGCATAAGCTGTCATCAGAGTTACTGATTTTAGCCATTCTGATAAGTATAAGATTGTATCTCAGAGTCATTTTGTTTCATATTTCCCTGATGACAAAGGACGTTGCACAATTATTTACATGACTTTCAACCTTTTGAGTTTCTTCTGTTGAGAATTCTCTGTTTAGATTTGTACCCCATTTTTAAATTGTATTATGTGATAATTTAATGCCTAGTTTCTTGTTTTTTTTTTTTTATATGTTTTAGAGTTTAGCCCTCTGCCAGATGTGGGGTTGGTGAAGAACTTTTCCCTTTCTGTAGGCTGCCCTTTTGACTTATTGGACATATCTATTGCCTTACAGAGATTCTCAGTTACAGGAGGTTCCATTTATTGCTTGTTGCTCTCAGTGTCTGTGTTACTGGTGTTATATATAGGAAGTGGTCTTCTGTGCCCATGCGTTCAAGGCTACTTTCCACTTTCTCTTCTATCAGGTTCCATGTGGCTGGATTTATGTTGAGGTCCTTGATACACTTGGACTTGAGTTTTTGTACAGGGATAGATATGGATCTATTTGCATTCTTCTAAATGTCAATATTCAGTTATGCCAGCACTATTTGTTTAATTGAGGGCTAGTACAAATGTGTTCTAGCTTCCTATCTATTGTTTTGGTAAACACTGCAACCAAAAGCATTTTTAAAATAAAACAATTTTGAGGGTTTACACACTCTGCTCACATCACTGGGGAATCAGAGCAGAAACTCTTCAGGAATGGAGGCAGGAACAATGGGAGAATGCTGTTTACCGGCTTGTTTCCCATAGTTCAATGTTGTGAAATAATCTTTTTGGTCACTGTGAATATATGTGTTTGCAAGTTGTATTCTGATTAGTTAATATAAAGCTAAATAGACACTCCCCACTTACACCAGGAAGAATCGGTAAGTGTCTGAGCTCCCAACTGGACAGCCTTGCTTTCTAGGCTCTGGACTACAGGTGCACATACCATGCTCCAACCTGTCAAAAACAATGCCCATCACCAGTCAGCAACATCCTCCCCACCCAACAATCATCTGCTGTATCAACAACTAAGAAAGGCACACACCCTACTACACCTGGAGGGAAGCAACCACAAGAGCCACAGACCCCACCTGAACCAACTGGAAGAAGAGAAGAATAGATGGCAGTGTAAGGATATATTTAATAACATAAAGAACAATATGGTAGCATCAGAAACTAGTAGTTCTACAACAGCAAGACATGAACATCTCAATGCAGAAGAGGCAGAAGAAAACAATATTTAAAGTAACTATGATGATGATAGAGGCCCTTAAAGATGAAGTGAAAGATTCCCTAAAAGAAATGAAAAAATACAAAAAAATGGAAGAAATTTATAAATTAGTTAAAGAAGCCAAGAAAAAACAAACAAGTAAAGGGTACAGTCCAAGACTTGGAAATTGAAATAGAGGCAATAAAGAAAACAAAAACTGGTGTTTCTCAGGAAATGGAAAATCTGGTTAAACAATCAGGAACTACAGATGCAAGCATAACAAGCAGAGTGTAAGATGGAAGAGAAAAATCTCAGGCACTGAAGATACAATAGAGGAAATAGATTCATCAATGAAAAAAATGCTAACTCCTGGCAATAGGATCCAACACCAGGACCCCAGTGGCAGTTCTGTCTCCATCCGCCGGCCCAGCGGAACCTAACACACCCGAACACTGTCAACGCCCTGGTAACAGTGACACCTCCATCCACGAAAAGAGGACCAACATCAGAGTATTGGATCTGTTTGCATCTACCAGAATAGAACCTTGGCCCATACCTACCAGGGGAGAAAGAAACTCCTGCTACAGCCACCAAGAAACGATGAGAAGAGGACAGGGTAAAAGCACATTCAACAACAGAAAACTCAATATGACACAACCGGAGACTAGGAACCATACACCAGCAAAACCTGAATATCACATGCAGATGAATCAAAAGAGAATGACCTTAAAAACATCTTCAGAAAAATGGTAGAGGACCTGAAAGAGGACAGGAGAAAATAACTTTAAGAAATGGAAGAAAACACAAACCGAAAAATACAAGATATCAACAAATCTCTCAAGGAAACAGTTCAAGACCTAAAAACTGAAATAAAGACAATAAAGAAAGCATAATCTGAGGGAAGGATGGAAATAGAAAAGCTGGGTAAGGGATCAGGAACTACAGATGTAAGAATAACCAACAGAATACAAGAGATGGAAGAGAGAATCTCAGGAGTTTAAGACATACTAGCAAAAATAGATTCATCAACCAAAGAAAATCTTAAGTCCAACAAAATATCCCTATCACAAAATATCCAGTAAATATGGGATACCATGAAGAAACCAAACCTAAGAATAATAGGTACAGAAGAAGGTGAAGAAATCCAACTCAAAGGCGCAGAAAACATATTCAACAAAATGATAGAAGAAAACTTTCCCAACCTAAAGAAAGACATGCCAATGAAAATACAAGAAGCCTACAGAACACCAAATAGACTGAGACAAAAAAAGGTCTCCTCACCAAATAATAATCAAAACACCAAACATACAGAATAAAGAGAAAATATTAAGAGCAGCAAAGGAAAAAGGTCAAGTAACCTATAAAGGCAAACCTATCAGACTCACACCTGACTTTTCCATGGAAACTCTGAAAGCCAGAAGGTCCTGGATAGATATTTGACCTACACCAAGAGACCATGGATGCAAGCCCAGACTACTATACCCAGCAAAGCTATCAATCATTGTAGATGGAGGAAACAAGATATTCCATGACAAAACCAGATTCAAACAATACATATCCACCAATCCAGCATTAAAGAAAGTTCTGGAAGGAAAACTGCAACCCAAGGAACTTAACTACAACCAGAAAAATATAGGCAATAGATAACCCCACTTTCCCAACAGCCAAAAGGAAAAAGGGAGAGAATTCCACACATAATTTCAACACCATCACCAAATCAAAAGCAAACAAGAATGAACAATCAATGTTCATTAATATCCATCAACATTAATGTTCTTAACTCCCCTATAAAAAGACACAGATTAGCAGAATGGATAAGAAGACAGAATCCTTCTTTCTGCTGCATATAAGAAACACACATCAACTTCAAAGACAGATGGTACCTAAGAATTAAAGGTTGGAGAAAGATCTTCCAATCAAATGGACCCAAGAAACAAGCATGGGTAGCAATCCTAATATCCAACAAATTGGACTTTAAACTAAAATCAATCAAAAGAGATGAAGGAGGTCACTTCCTACTCATGACAGGAGAAATCCATTGGGATGAAGTCTCAATTCTGAACATTTATGCCCCAAATACAAAGGCATCCACGTTTGTAAAAGAAACATTACTAAAACTCAAATCACACACAAAACTGCACACACTTATAGTGGGAGTCTTCAAACCCCCCTCTCACCACTGGACAGGAACACCACACAGAAACTTAACAAAGAAACAAAAGAACTAATAGAATTTATGCTGCAATTGGACTTAACAGATATCTATGGAACATTCCATCCAAATACAAAAGAATTTACCTTCTTCTCAGTGCCACATGGAACCTTCTCTAAAATCGACCACATACTTGGCAACATAGCAAACCTCATCAGGTGCAAAAAATTGAAATAACCTCCTGTGTCTTATTAGACAACCATGCTTTAAAATTAGAATTCAACAACAACACGAACTACAGAAAACCTACAAACTCATGGAAATTAAGTAACACTCAATTGCACAACTCCTGGGTCCAGGAAGAAATAAAAATGAAATTAAAGATTTCCTAGAATTCAATGAGAATGCGGACACAACATATCCAAACCTGTGGGATACTTTGAAAGCAGTGCTAAGAGGAAAGTTCATAGTGCTAAGTGCTCACATGAAGAACAGGAGAATAATCACACTAGAGAATTAACAGCACAACTGAAAGCTTTAGAAAACAAAGAAGCCAATACACCCTGGAGAAGCAGACACCAGGAAATAATCAAATTGAGGGCTGAAATCAATAAAATGGAAACTAGGAGAACAATACGAAGAATCAATATAACAAAAAGTTGGTTTTTCGAGAAAATCAACAAGATAGACAAACCTTTATCCAAACTTACCAAACAACAAAGAGTGAAGATGCAAATCAATAAAATCAGGAATGGAAAGGGGACATAACAACAGACACAGAGGAAATCCAGAGAATCATCAGGTCATATTTCGAAAACCTATATTCCTCAAAATTCAATAATCTAAAGGAAATGGACAATTTTCTGGACAGATTTCACTAACAAAATTAAATCAAGAACAGATAAGCAACTTAAATACACCTATAACCCCTAATGAAATTGAAGCAGTCAGCAGAAGTCTCCCAACCAAGAGAAGCCCAGGGCCAGATGGCTTCAGTGCCGAATTCTACCAGAAATTCAAAGTAGAGCTAATACCAATTCTCAAAGTATTCTACACAATAGAAGCTGATGGGTCATTACCAGATTCTTTTTGTGAGGCTTCAATAACCTTGATACCCAAGCCACACAAAGACACAATTAAGAAAGAGAACTACAGACCAATATCCCTCATGAACATTGATGCAAAAATTCTCAATAAAATACTGGCAAATCAATTCCAAGGATATATCAGAGAAATCATCCAACCCGATCAAGTAGGCTTCATCCCAGGGATGCAAGGATGGTTCAACCTATGAAAATCCATCAATACAATCCACCATATAAACAGACTGAGGAAAAAATCACATGATCATCTCACTAGATGGCGAAAAAGACTTTGACAAAATCCAACACCCCTTCAAGATTAAGGTCTTGGAGAAATCATGGATAACATACCTCAACATAATAAAAGCAACATACAGCAAGCCGACAGCCAACATCAAATTCAATGGAGAGAAACTCAATGCAATTCTTCAAAATCAGGAACAAGACAAGGATGTCCACTCTCTCCATGCCTCTTCAATATTGTCCTTGAAGTTCTAGCTAGAGCAATGAGACAACAAAAGGAGATCAAGGGAATACAAATCAGAAAGGAAGAAGTCAAACACTCACTATTTGCAGATGATATGATAGTCTACATAAGTGACCTGAAGAACTCTACCAGGGAACTCCTACAGCTGATAAACACCTTCAGCAAAATGGCAGGATACAAGATTAACTCAAAGAAATCTGTAGCCCTACTATATATGGATGACACATTGGTGGAGAACACAATCAGAGAAACATCACCTGTTACAATTGCCACAAACAACATAAAATATCATGGTGTAACACTAATCAAAAAAGTGAAAGACCTATACCATATGAATTTTGAGTCTCTAAAGAAAGAAATTAAAGAAGATACAAGAAAATGGAAGGATCTCCCATGCTGTTGGATAGGCAGGATCAACATAGTAAAATTGGCAATCTTGCCAAAAGCAATCTACAGATTCAATGCAATCCCCATCAAAATCCCAACACAATTCTTCACTGACCTTGAAAGAACAATTCTCAACTTTATATGGAAAAACAAAAGACCCAGGATAGCCAAAACAATCCCGTATAATACAGGAACTTCTGGAGGCATCACCATCCCTGACTTCAAGCTCTACTACAGAGCTATATAGTCCTGAAAACAGCTTGGTATTGGCACAAAAATAGACAGGTAGACCAATGGAATAGAATTGAAAACTCTGATATTACACTACACACCTACGAGCACCTGATTTTTGACAAAAAAATCCAAAATTATACGCTGGAACAAAGAGAACATCTTCAACAAACGGTGCCGGCATAACTGGATGCAAACATGTAGAAAACTACAGATAGACCCAAGCCTTTCACCCTGCACAAAACTTAAGTCAAAATGGATCAAAGACCTCAACATAACCATAGCCACACTAAATCTATTTGAAGATAAAGTGGGAAATACTCTTGAATTAATTGGTACATGAGACTGCTTCCTAAACATTACACCAGTAGCACAGACACAGAGATCAACAATTAACAAATGGGACCTCTTGACACTGAGAAGCTTCTGTAAGGCAAAGGACACAGTCAGCAAGACAAAACGGCAGCCCACAGATTGGGAAAAGATATTCACCAACCCCACATCTGATAGAGGGCTGATCTCCAAAATATACAAAAACCTCAAGAATCTAGTCTCCAAAAACACCAAACAATCCAATTAAAAAGTAGATTACAGAACTAAATAGACAATTCTCAATAGAGGAATCTAAAACCTAAGTAAGGGAAAATAATATAAAATGTTCACGTGTCCTTTAGCCAGCATCAACAATTATAAAAATAAAAACATGAACAGCTGTGTTACATCTAATCTAACTGCCGTGTTTTATTTCAAATCCAAGATATTGTCTCCATCTGTGCACACCTCCTTCAGTGTGTACCTTCCAATGAATGGAAGCTTAACATAGTCTAGCTTTGCACACTGAGGAATCAATAACAATGAATGATAATTGACATTCGTGTTTAATTGACACAAATCTCTAATTATTACATAAATCTATTTTGTTTGTTATTTATGTTTTCAAAAGATTTCAGTAAATTCAGCTATTGCGTTTTGTTGAAATAATTCTTAATTTTCCTAGGTTCATTATTTCTATGTCTTTTTCATGACATGGAGCTCACATCTCCATGACAAGTGTAAACTTGAAATATTATGAATGTGCTTCACCCTTAAAGTCTGTGTTAAAATCCATTTGTTTCAATGCAAGTTTTTCTTCTCAAGTAATCACTTAGATTCACTATTTTCTTTTAAACATTTTATTTTATGAAAATAATGTAAATGTGCATTGGAGACATTGGCCACTTGCTAGATAGCTTTCCCAGCATAAATAAGGCCTTTGTTTCAATAACAATACCTTATTAAATGCATGTGTTTGCAGATTACTGAAATTTTGATACTCAGGAAGTAGAGCTAAGAGGTTCAGTACTTCAAGATCTTGGTACACAGTGAGCTAGAATAACCTGGGCTACTTGTGGCCCTGTATCATAAAAATTAGTATCAAGTACAGTATGATGGCTCAGCAGTTAAGTACATTTGCTGCCAGGCCTAAGAACCTGAGTTTGATTGTTGGGTATATAACTAATTCAGATCTCATATTTCTAATTTTATTTGGCAGTACAATGAACCTCATCATTAGTTAAGGGAACTGCAAATCCCCACTGTCACCCTGGAGCCTCCTCTGTCAATTTCACCCATATCATATCAGTTCACAGACTTAAGCTTGGTTTGCAAACCCAATCACAATTGATCATTCCATCTACATTATTTTCTTCAGGAGTTCTTGAATTCCACCTTTGATGTCATTGACATTACTGTATTTCCTGTGACTCTTCTTGCAATAATATGGATGATTAAACTGCCAGAGTCATCCTATTGATACTGAAGTCATGTCATATCAAGTCAATTCTAAGAAATACCTTAAGGATTTCCATAAGGATTTCCATTTCAGTCAGGGAACATTCATTAGGTATACAGTGCACACACTACATACAATAAACTTTTGAGCTTTATTATTACATGTTTGAAGCTTATGGTGTCTGAATTCTCGCTTCCCTGTTATCTCAGGCTGTCTTCTCTCAGGACTTTGTACTTAGTGACTGCTTCCATTCTTGTGCTCTTCCCCAGTAGCAACAGGGCTATTAATCACCTTACTCTAGGTTCTGCCTTAGGATTTATATTCATATTGAGATGTACCTGCTTCTATCATTCACCATCCTTTTATTATTTTAAGATACAACAACCTCATACACACTGTAGACATATTCCATTTCCTGAATCACATATTTACAACCATTTTAGGGCGAGGAATAAGAGACAAGCAAAAACAACTGCATGTTTGGTTTTCTTCCCAAAACCTACATCAAGATCATTGGCTTTAAGTCTACCTCAACTTGGGTAATTGGCTAAGACCATCCACAAGGCTGTCATGACTGCCTCCCAACAAAGTTCCCGAGCTTCCAAGCTGAGGAACTCCCACTCTCAGATCATGCTCCTAAGTGTCTTGTTACCTATCAGCTCTTATAAGAAAAGAGATGTTGAGTGTTCAAAGTTAGATCTGAATGCTCCTGCCCACTTACCAGATAATCCTGTGTCTGGTGTATTAATTCACTGTAGTTCAGCTGCAAGAACTACTGTTTACTGTGCTCCAGTCTCTTCACATGAACACACCTCTGCTTCTTTGTGGAAAAACAACAGGTTGAAGGCTGTTGGACAGGATTTATACATTCTCTGACTTCTGCCCCTCCCTTCCAATTGAGTGTTGGTCAGTCATTAGGGCTTTATATCTTGTTTTTCAGAATCTCCTGCATTTCCAAGAAGAAGAAAGAGAAAATGAAACTATTGGCTGTTTTTTTTTTTTTATTCTATTATCTCTTCAGTTCTTGGCAGCAAAGTCAAGAAATAATAGAAGAGTGGCATGTGTGGTTTGGAAATGGAACATGGAGAACCAGCTTACTACATAGACAGGAAAAGAATCCTTGAAAGATAATTTTTCTGATTCCTGACTTTACAAATGCAGCCTTAACTGGTTACACAACATAATGCTTGGGGTCCTGTGCAGATGCCAAATTTAGTCTCATCCAAGACACAACTCATTTTACTTCTGTCTCATTATAACCCAATTTTCTCACAATTGTAAATTCATGTTCATGAAGTCTTGTAATTCTCATCTCCTTTGTCTATGCTGGTTTTCACACCAGCTTGGGTTTTATAGGTCTTACACATTCTGTCACAACCATGGTGAGTTCATATGTGGAACTGCTTTGCTGTGTCCAGAAGACACTGTTTCCCTGTCCTCGTCTACCAACCCTTGTTATGAAAGTCTTTTCAGTCCTTCTTCCACAACAATTCTTGTGCCTTTAGAGGTAGAATTAACATCTTCCATTTAGAGCTGGTTATTCTTCATATAGTATTCTATGAATCTTGGCCAGTTGTGTGTCTCTGGACTGATGATCCTCTATGGCAAACACAGGCTTCCATGACAAGTGTTGAGAGATGCCTTATTCTATGGATTAAGCCCTCTCCTAATGAGAGGGCTTAATATGATGTCCATTTAGCAGGATAATTGTAATAATAATACTCAGAATATTAATAATTATTTTATGATCTGTCTAGCCTTAGGTTCTTGCCCAGATACAGGTTTCATGTTGTGGAGACATTATTCAATCCAATCAGGAAGCAGTTTGTTACTCCCAGGACATTTTTGCCACCATTACACTGACAGGTTTATTTTGTCTGGCCAGTCATTACTGTAGCTCACAAAGTTCACAACTCTCTATGATTAATGACTACTTTCCCTCCCACTCTTGTGGCTAGAACCTTCCAGCTCCATGAATGTTATGTTAAATCTTTCCACCAAAAGCTGCCTGATCCCCATCACCACATGTGAGCTTTATGCCAGCCGCCCGCCCGAGTTAGGCCCAAATGAATATACAGAAACTTGTATTAGGTTTAAAGCTGCTTAGCCAATGACTAGGATTCCTCATCTGTTAGCTCAGTCTTAACTATCATAAACCTATATATTTTATAAGACTTATCTTATTGGACGCCTTATTGGCGTCCCTCCTTGCCAGTGGCTCACATCCTGCCTCTGGGGGCGGCGAACAGGAAAAAGGGGCCCTTCCTGTTTCTCCTTTGCTTAAATATGAGTCTCCTTGTTATATTATTTCCTGTCTGGATCATCACTTCTCTACTACATTTCCCAGAATCCTCTTTGACTCCTAGTCCCGTTTACTTGCTGTCTCATTGGCCAAACAGTATTTTATTTAACAATCAAAAAGATAAACATACATAGTACATTCCCCATCACATGAAAGTTAACGAGTAGGGATGAGGCTTCTTGTCAGTATCAGCTTAGTCTCTCCATCTTCTCTAACTCAAGTGTATGGCGTCTTCAATAATAGGTTCTCACCATCAAGTTCTGTAAGGTAGAAAAGAGTACTGAAAATGACCTGTTATATTTAGGGATCTCCCTGGACAATACCTAAAAAAAAAAAAAACAAACAAATTCCTGGAACTGGGCTTTGTATTTGTTACCCTGTTGCGTTTATCAGTGGCATTGCTGTCCTAGTATAGGGCAACTCTATCTCACCCTCCTTTTATATATGTACATAGGTTATTTTAGAAAATGTCCACAGTGGTAGATTTCCATATGATTTGCTAAAAAAATCCTTCAGTGTATTAGATCTTCTTTGAATATTTGGTAGAATTCTGCACTGAATTTATCTGGGTCTGGGATTTTTAAAATGGGAGACTATTGATAACTGTTTCTATTTCCTTAGGTGTATTTAAATTGTTTATATGTTCTTGATTTAATTTTGTTACCTCACTCAGACTGCTGCTTCCAACTCTACCCATTTTTCCATTAATTTTGTTGTTTCATTTTGCTTAACAAATGAGAAATATTCCATTCTGTAGTGGTGCCACACTGTCATTATCATTTCCTCATTTGATGGCTATCTGGACTGTTCCCATTTCCCAGGTATTGTGACAAGAGCATGAATGAACATGGATGAGCAAATAGCTCTGTAGTTAGATATAGAGTTATTTGTGAATATACCCTTGAATGACACAGCTGGACCTTGTGGTAAATCTACTTTCACTGTCTGTGGAGCTTCCACACAAATTACTTTAGTGGCTGTACCAGTTTGTCCTCCCACCAGCAGGGACTGAGTGTTTTCCTTTCCACATAACCACAGGGCTCAGAAACCTCCTTTGTAATTTTGGGCAATAGTATACAGCTTATTGACTGTATGTGCATATTAAATAGCCTTCTGTGGATGAACATTGAGGGGGTGTACAGTGCCCAACTCTTTTTTAAACTTCTTTTTTATTTAATTTTTACAAAATTATAATTTCACATGTCAATCCCTTCTCCCTTTCCCCCTCTTCTCCCTCTCCCCAGCTCCCCACCAGTCCATTTCCCCTCCCCCTCCACTCCTCATGGAGGAGGGTAGGGCCCTCCATGGGGGTTCTCCGAATTCCACAACATCATCCTGGGCCGGGCCTAGGCCCTCCCCCATGTGTCCAGGCCGAGAGAGCATCCCTTCACGTGGGATGGGCTCTCAAAGTCCCTTCTTACACCAGGGAAAAATACTGATCCACCACCAGAGGCCCCATAGAGTGCCGAGACCTCTTCGTTGACATTTACTTTCAGTGGTCTCGATCATGATGGCCTCCCAGATAGCAGTCTGGGGTCCATGTGCTCCCCTTGTTCAGGTCAGCTGTTTCTTTGGAATTCACCAGCCTGGGCCCGACCCCCTTAATCATCATTTCTCCCTCTCTGCAACTGGGTTCCAGAGTTCAGTTCAGTTTATAGCTATGGGTGTCTGCCTCAGCTTCCTTCAGCCACTGGATGAGGGCTCTAGGATGGCATATAAAGTAGTCATCAGTCTCATTATAGGGGAAGGACATTTAGGGTAGCCTCTCCGCCATTGCCTAGATTGTCAGTTCGTGTCACCCTTGTAGATCTCTGGAAATCTCCCTCGTGCCAGATCTCTCCTCTGACCTATAATGGCTCCCTCTGTTATGATATCTCTCATCCTGCTCTCCTCTATCCATCCCCCCCAACTCAACTTTTCTGCTCCTCCATTTCCTCCTTTCCCCTCCTCACATTCTGCCTGCTCCCTCTCCCCTACCCTCATGCTCCCAATTAGCTTAGGATATCCTGACCCTTCCCATTCTCCGGGGACCATGCATTTTTCTCTTAGAGTCCTTGTTTCCTAGTTCCTTTGGTGAAGAGGATTGTAGGCTGGTAATCCTTCGTTCTATGTCTAAAATTCATATATGAGTGAGTACATAACATGTTTGTCTTTTTGTGACTGGGTTACCTCACTCAAGATGGTTTCTTCTAGTTCCATCCATTTACAGTGTCCAACTCTTATATTTGTCTCCAGCATTTTGTTTGCTTGCTTGAGACCACAGTCATGATGTGCAAGGACTGACCCTCTGATTTTCTAAGCCAGCACCCTATTAAATGCTTTCTTTTATGTTTCATTGTCATGGTGTCTCTTCATCGTCAAAGATAAAAATCTGAGACACTGATTTCAAGTTATAGTAGTTGGTCCTACCATGAAACACATATTAATAATGGATTAGGAGCAGGGACCTAGGTATAAATACACATACCTACAATCACCTATTGTTTTTGATATGCATGTCTAAGATAAATGCTTGAGGATACATGGAATCTACAAGAAACTGTGTTGAGAAAACTTGATATTGAACATGTGGAAAAGGAGACTTGATGGTTACCTTGTCCAAATATCAGTTTCAAATTAGGCAGACTTCAATGTTACACCAAAATTGTGAAGATTCTACTGCAAATTATTAGGGTTACATTTCAGAATATGGGCTCCATTAAGTTCTTTCTGTGTAGAACCCTCTCCTTACAGGAAATGCAGTCATCCATCAATCAAGATGTGCTACTACAGGAAGTTAAAATGCTTACAAATGGTGAAAGAAACTCATTCTAGTGTAGCAGCCTTCAGAAATAATCCTCATTTTGAGTGTTAAAATTGGTATCTTTGATTAACTACCTCTATGTGGTTCTCAGCCTCTTAGCTGGGATTCAGCTGTTGATACCATTTCAGTGTAAGCGGTCTTAGTATAGTTTTCTGTATTATGCACATATTATACACAGACTCACTCCACTGAATCTCATCCTTCAAAGAGCCCTGACTAATACCAAGGGGACTGGTAGAACACAAGTGGTATAAAGAGAGGGAGGTGAATAATGGAGCTGAGTTCAAGTTAGGAGGTGGGTGGGAGGGCAGGGTAGAGGAGGAGGGAGTGAGGGAAGAAATCACTAACTGAGGATGTCTGAAAACACTATCCTGAGTACTATTTTGTGTGTACTTAAGGATTTTAACAGGAGTTACTGCTATTTGTAAGAGTGAGGGTGAAATGCTCATTAAAGAAGATACAGCTTATCAAATAAAAGCTAAGGGCAAGATATAGAATACCTACCACTGAGTTGTTGTTCCAGAGATCCCTAGACAATACAGGCTATTATTATTATTATTATTATTATTATTATTATTATTATTATTATTAACAAGCTTCTTTTGCATGTCAATTCCAGTTCCCTCTCCTTCTTCTCCTCCCCTCCCCCAACCTCCCATCCCAACCCATTTCTGCTCCCCAGAGGGGCCTTCCATGGGGATCTTCTTTTTTAAAATTATTTATTTCGCATATATGAGTGCTCTGTCTGCATGATCCCACTCTAGATGGTTGTGAGCCACCATATGGTTGCTGGGAATTGAACTCAGGACCTCTGGAAGAGCAGCCAGTGCTCTTAACCTCTGAGCCATCTCTCCAGCCCTCCATGGGGGATCTTCAAAGTCTGTCATATCATTTGGAGCAGGACCTAGACCCTCCCCCACGTGTCTAGGCTGAGAGAAAATCCTTCTATGTGGAAAGGGCTCCCAAAGTCCATTCATATAATAGGGATAAATACTGATCCACTACCAGAGGTCCCATAGATTGCCCAGACCTCCAAACTGACATCTTTGCTCAGGGGGTCTGGAACAGTCCTATGCTGGTTTCCCAGCTTTCAGGCTGGGGTCCATGATTAACCCCTTGATCAGGTCAGCTGTCCCCATGAGTTTCTCCAGTCTGGCTCTGACCCTTTTGCTCATCACTCCTCCCTCTTTGCAACAGGATTCCAGAGTTCAGCTCAGTGTTTATGTGGTTGTTCAACTCTGCTTCCATCAGCTACTGGATGGAGGCTCTGGGATGTCATATAAGGTAGTCATCAATCTCATTATTGGATAAGGGCATTTAAGGTAGCCTCATTGGGGTCAACTCTGTAGATCTCGGTACATTTCCCTAGTGCCAGAATTCTCTTTATACTTATAATGACTCCCTGTATTGTGGTATCTCTTTTATTGCTCTCAATTCTTCCCCTGATTAAATATTCCTGCCCTCTCATGTTCTCCTCTTCCCTCCTCTCCACCCCCTCTCTTTCTTCAAGCTCCCTCAACCCTTCCCCATGCTCCCAATGAGCTCAGGAGATCTTGTCCCTTTCCCCTTCTCCAGGGAACAACGCATGTAGCTCTTAGGGTCTTCTTTGTTTCCTACCTTCTCTGGTGGTGTGGATTTGCTCTACATGTAAAATCCATATATGAGTGATTACTTACCATTTTTGTCTTTTTGTGACTGGGTTACCTCACTCAGGATGATTTCTTCTAGTTTCATCCATTTGCCTGTGAATTTCAAGATTCTATTGTTTTTTTTTTTTTTTCCTGTGGAGTAATTGTGTAAATGTACCACATTTTCTCCGGCCATTCTTCAGTTCAGGGGCTTCTAGGTTGCTTTCAGGTTCTGGCTATTACAAATAATGCTGCTATGAACATGGTTGAACAGATGTCCTTGTTGAATGAATGTGAATCTTTGGGTATATGCCTAAGAGTGGAATTGCTGGATCTTGTGGTGGACTGATTTCCATTTTCTTGAGGAACCACTGTACTGGTTTCCAAAGTGTCTTTATGAGTTGGCACTCCCACCAGCATTGGAGGAGTATTCCCCTTTCTCCAATCCTCTCCAGAATAAGATATCATTGGTGTTTTTGATTTTAGCCATTCTGGCAGGAGTAAGGTGGTATCTCAGAGTTGTTTTGATTTGCATTTCCCTGATGGCTAAGGATACTGAGCACTTTCTTATGTGTCTTTCAGCCATTTTAGATTTCTCCATTAAGAATTCTCTATTTAGTTCTGTATCTGACTTTTAATTGGATTAGCTGGTGTTTTGGTGACATTTTTCTTGTGTTCTTTGTATGTTTTGGAAATCAGTCCTCTGTCAGATGTGGGGTTGGTGAATATCTTTTCCAATTCTGTGGGCTTCTGTTTAATTTTGTTGACTGTGCCCTTTGCCTTACAAAAGCTTCTCAGTGTCAGGAGGTCCCATTTATTAATTGTCCATCTCAGTATCTGTGCTAGTGGTGTTATGTTCAGGAAGTGTTCTCCTGTACCAATTCATTCGGGTTACCACCTACTTTCTCTTTTAATAGGTTCAGTGTGGCTGGATTTATGTTGAAGTCTGATCCATTTGGACTTCAGTTTTATGAATGGCTATAGATACACATCTATCTGTAATCTTCTATATGCCAGCATCCAGTTGTGCCAGAAACATTTGTTGACAATGCTTTCTTTATTCCATTGTATACTTTTAGCTTCTTTGTCAAAAATAAGATGTTCCTAGGTATGTGGGTTAATATTAGGGGTTTCAATTTGATTCCACTGGTCAACTTGTCTATTTTTGTCAATACCAAGCTGTTTTCAGGACTCTAGCTCTGTAATAGAATTTGAAGTCAGGGATGGTGATGCCTCTGGAAGTTCCTTTATTGTACAGGGTTCTTTTGGCTATTCTGGGTCTTTTGTTTTTCTATGTAAAGTTGAGAATTGTTCTTTAAATGTCTGTGAAGAATTGCATTGGGATTTTGATGGGGATTGCATTGAATATGTAGAATGCTTTTGGCAAGATTACCATTTTTACTGTGTTGACCCTACCCATCCATGAGGATGGGAGATCTTTTCATTTTCTGGTATCTCCTTATTTCTTTCTTTAAAAACTCAAAGTTCTTGTGATACAGGTCTTTCACTTGTTTTGTTAGCATTACCCCAAGGTATTTTATGTTGTTTGTGGCAACTATAAAGGGTGAGGTTTCTCTGATTTCTTTCTCTGCCTATTTATCCTTGTATATAGTAGGGCTACTGATTTTTTGAGTTAATCTTTTATCCTGCCACCTTGCTGAAGGTGTGTATCAGCTGTAGGAATTCCCTTGTAGAGTTTTTTTGAGTCACTTATGTAAACTATCATATCATCTGCAAATAGTGAAAGTTTGACTTCCTTTTTCCAATTTGTATCCCCTTGATCTCCTTTTGCTGTCTAATTGCGTAGCTAGAATTTCAAGTACAATATTGAAGAGGTATGGAAAGAGTGTGCCGCCTTGTCTTGTTCCTGATTTTAGAGGAATTGAATTGAGTTTCTGTCCATTTAGTTTGATGTTGGCTGTTGGTTCACTGTATATTGCTTTTATTATGTTTAACTTTGTTCCTTTTATTCCTGATCTCTCCAAGACCTTTATCATGAAGAGGTGTTGGATTTTGTCAAAGGCTTTTTCAGTGTCTAGCGAGATGATGATGTGGTTTTTCCTTTTCAGTTTGTTTATATGGTGGATTATATTGATTGATTTTTGTATGTTGAACCATCTGTGCATCCCTAGGATGAAGCCTACTGGATCATGGTGGATGATTTTTCTGATGTGTTCTTGGATTAATTTTGCCATTATTTTATTGAGTATTTTTACATCAATGTTCATGAGGGACATTGGTCTGTAGTTGTCTTTCTTAGTTGTGCCTTTGCGTGGCTTGGGTACCAAGGTTATTGAAGCTTGGTAAAAGTAGTTTGGCAATGACCCTTCTGCTTCTATTGTGTGGAACACTTTGAGGAGAATTGGTATTACCTGTACTTTGAATTTCTGGTAGAATTCTGCAGCAAAGCCACCTGGCCATGGGATTATTTTGTTGGAAGATTTTGGTGACTGCTTCTATTTCATTAGGGGTTATAGTGTATTTAAAATGCTTATCTGGTCTTGATTTAATTTTGGTAAGTACTACACATCCAGAAAATTGTCCATTTCCTTTAGATTTTTGAGTTTTGAGGAGTACAGGTTTTCAAAATATGACCTGATGATTCTCTGGTTTTCCTCACTGTCTGTTCTTATGTTCCCCCTTTAATTTCTGATTTTGTCAATTTTCATGTTTATTCTCTGCCATTTGGTAAGTTTGAATAAAGGTTTGTCTATCTTGTTGATTTTCTCGAAGAATGAACTCTTTGTTACATTGATTTTTGGATTGTTTCCCTATTTTCTACTTTATTGATTTCAGCCTTCAGTTTGATTTTTTTCCTGGTGTCTACTACTCCTGGGTGAGTTTTCTTCCTTTTGTTCTAGAAATTTCAGTTGTACTGTCAATTCTCTAGTGTGACTATTCTTCAGTTTCTTCATGTGAGCCCTTAGTGCTATGAACTTTCCCCTTAGCCCTGCTTTCAAAGTGTCCCTTATGCTTGGATTTGTTGTGTTCATTCTCAATGAATTCTAGGAAGTCTTTAATTTCTTTTTTATTTCTTCCTTGACACAGGAATGGTGCAGTTGTGCATTATTCAATTTCCATGAGTTGGTAAGTTTTCTGCCATTGTGTTGAATTCTAACTTTAAAGCATTGTGGTCTGATAAGATACAGGGGGTTATTCCAATTTTTTTTGTACCTGTTGAGGTTTGCTATGTTGCCAAGTATGTGTTTGATTTTAGCAAAGGTTTCATCTGGCGCTGAGACAAGGGTATATTTATTCTTTTGTGTTTGAAAGGAATGTTCTATAGATGTCTGTTAAACCCAATTGGGTCATAACTTCAATTATTTCCTTTGTTTCTTTGTTAAGTTTCTGTCTGGTGGTCCTGTTTAGTGGTGAAAGTGTGGTTGAAGTCTCCCACTATAAGTGTGTGAGGTTTTACATGTGATCTGGGTTTTAGTAATGTTTCTATTATGGATGTGGATGCCTTTGCATTTGGGGCATAGATGTTCAGAATTGAGACTTCATATTGATGGATTTCTTGTTGATGAGTATGAAATGACCACCTTCATCTCTTCTGATCGATACTAGTTTAAAGTCTAATTTGTTAGATATTAGGATTGCTACCCCCACTTGTTTCTTGGGTCCATTTGATTCGAAAATCTTTTCCCAACCATTAACTCTGAGGTACCATCTGTCTTTGAAGTTGAGGTGTGTTTCTTGTATACAGCAGAATGATGTATTCTGCCTTTGTATTCATTCTGTTAGACTGTGTCTTTTTATAGATGAGTTAAGGAGCTTACGGAACACCAAATAGAATTGACCACAACAAAATTATTCTCACCACACAATAATCAAAACTCCAAACATACAGAATAAAGAAAGAATATTAAGAGCAGCTAAGGAAAAATCTCAAGTAACATATAAAGGCAATCTATCAGAATTACACCTGACTTCTCCTTGGAAACCCTGAAAGCCACAAGGTCCTTGATAGATATTCTACAAATACTAAGAGATGCCAGCCCAGACTGCTACAGCAAAGCTTTCAATCACTATAGATGGAGAAAACAAGATATTCCATGACAAAACCAGATTTAAACAATACATATCTACTAATCCAGTCTTACAGAAAGTACTGGAAGAAAATTTCAAACCCAAGGAAGTTAACTACAACCAGAAAAATATTTTGTCTATTTTCATCATAGAAAGTTCTTATTTCTACTGCAGTTGTGATGTAACTTTTCTAGGGAGAGTATTCTTGCTTGAGAGTTGTTACTGTTCAAACTTTGAAGTGCATTATTCTAAACTTAAGCTTCAGTTGAGGAATCTGTGTTTTTTCTAATGAACCTGCCTATATGATATGATACATAGTCTCCCAGAGAAGGGGAAAGAGACATGATCTCCTAAGCTAATGGGGAGCATGGGGGGAGGGGAGAGGGAGTTAGAAGGGAGAGGAGGGAAGAAGAGGAGGGGAGAGGAGGACTTGAAGGAACAGGAGGATCTAGTCAGGTAAAGAATAGAGGAGAGCAAGAAAAGAGATACAATAATAGAGAAATCTGTTATAGGTTTAAAGAGAATTCTGGCTCTAGGGAAATGTCCAGAGATCTACAAGGTTGACCTCAACTAACATTCTAAGCAATAGTCTAGAGGCTACCTTAAATGCCCTTCTCCAATAATGCGATTGATGACTACCTTATATGCCATCCTAAAACGTTCATTGTGTAGGTGGTGGAACAGACACAGACACCCACACCAAACACTGAGATGAACTCTGGAATCCAGTTGCAGAGAGGGAGGAGTGATGAGAAAAGGGTTCAAGACCAGGCTGGAGAACAAGAAAATCCCTAAAAAAATAGAAGAAAAAACAAGCAAAAATTACATGAAATGGAGGAAAAGACAAAACAAAAATTCAAGAAATAAACAAATCTGTTAAAGAATCTAAAGAAAGCCAAGAAAAAAAAAACAAACAAGTGAAGGAAACACTCAAAACAGTTCAAGGCATGAAAGTTGAAATAGACACAATAAAGAAAACACAGAATGAGGGGATGCTGGAAATAGAAAGGTTGGATAGACGATCAGGAGCTAAAGATGTGAGTATAACCAATAGAATTCAAGATATGGAAGAGAGAATCTTAATTGTTGAAGAACTGCGAGAGGATATACAGCCATTGACCAAAGAAAATCTCAAGTCCAACTAATCCCTAATACAAACTATCCAGGAAATATGAGACACCATGAAAAGGCCAAACATAAGAATAATAGGTATAGAAGAAGGTGAAGAAATACAGCTCAAAGGTACAGAAAACATATTCAAAAAATCATAGAAGATAACTTCCCCAACCTACAGAAGGATATGCCTATGAAAGTACAAGAAGCTTACAAAACACCCAACAGACTGGACCACAAAAAGAAGTCTCCTTGACACATAACAATCAAAACACCAAACCTACAGAATAAAGAGAAAATATTAAGAGCAGCAAAGGAAAAAGGCCAAGTAACATATAAAGGCAGACATATTAGAATCACACCGGACTTCTCAATGGAAACTCTGAAAGCCAGAAGGTCCTGGATAGATATCCTACAAGCACTAAGGGATGCCAACCCAGACTACTGTACCCATCAAAACTTTCAATCACTATAGATGGAGAAAACAAGATATTCCATGACAAAACCAGACTTAAACAATACATATTCACAAATCCTGCACTACAGAAGCTTCTGGAACGAAAACTCCAACCCAACAAACATAACTACACTCACAAAAACATAGGAAATAGATAATCCAATTTTACCAAACATGAAAAGAAACAGGAGGGCAAAATATACACACAATGATACCACCAACAATAAGTCCAAAATGAAAAAGAACCAACAGTCAATGGACATTAATATCCCTCAATGTCAACTGTCTTAACCTGCCAATAAAAGATACAGGCTAACAGAATGGATATGAAGACAGAATCCATCCTTCTGCCATATACAAGAAACACACCTCAACTTCAAAGACAGGTGCTAACTCAGAGTAAAGGATTGGGAAAAGAGTTTCCAATCAAATGGGCCCAAGAAACAAGCTGGCGTAGCAATCCTAATATCTAACAAATTAGACTTCAAACTAAAATCAATCAAAAGAGATGAAGAAGCACATTTCATAGGCATTACAGAAAAGTCCATCAGGGCGAAGTCTAAATCCTGAACATCTATGCCCTAAATAAGAAGGCAGCCACATTCGTAAAAGAAACATTACTAAAGCTCAAACCACACATAAAACCACACACACTTATAGTAGGAGACTTCAACACCCCACTTTCACCACTAGACAGGACCACCAGACAGAAGCTTAACAAAGAAACAAAGGATCTAACAGAAGTTATTACCCAATTGGATATAATGGACATCTGTATAACATTCCATCCAACACAAAAGAATATACCTTGTTCTCAGTGCCACATGGAACATTCTCTAAAATAGACCACATAATTGGCAATAAAGCAAGCCTCCACAGACACAAAAAATTGAAGTAATCCCCTTTATCTTATCAGATCACCATGCTTTAAAGTTAGAATTCAACAGCAATACAAATTGCAGAAAACCTACATACTTGTGGAAATTGAATAACACCCAATTGCACCAAACCTGGGTTGAGGAAGAAATAAAAAAAGAAATTAAAGACTTCCTAGAATTTAATGAGAATGTAGACACAACATACCCAAACTTAGGGGACACCCTGAAAGCAGTGCTAAGAGGAAAGTTCATAGCACTAAGTGCCCCCATAAAGAAACCGGAGAAAAGTCACACTAAAGAATTGACGGAACAGCTGAAAGCTTTAGAGAAAAAAGAAGAAAACTCCCCATGGAGGAGTAGATGCCAGGAAATAATCAAACTGAGGGCTGAAATCAATAAAGTAGAAACTAGGAAAACATTACAAAGAATCAATGAAACAAAGAGTTGGTTCTTTGAGAAGATCAACAAGATCTTCTGGTTGCTGGTGCAACCCACAGAAGGAGCTGGCCTGAACAAGGGGGACCACATCAACTCCAGATGCTGTCTGGGAGGCCAGTACAGGACTGATCCAGACCCCTGAACATGGATGTCAATGAGGAGGCCTCTGTACTCTAGGGGGCCTCTTGTAGTGGATTAGTATTTTTCCCTGGTGTAAGAAGGGTCTTTGAGAGCCCATCCCACATGAAGAGATGCATTCTTGCCCTGGACACATGGGGAAGGGCCTAGGATGATGTGGTGGACTTTGCGGAGCCCCTGTTGAGGGCCCTACCTTGCCTGGGGAGTGGAGGGTGGATGGGTGGGGGGTAGGTTGGGGTGGGGGAGGAGAGATGGGGGTGATGGGAAGGAGAGGGAGAATGGATTGACATGTGAAAAAAGCTTGTTCCTAATTTGAACTAATAAAAATAGAGAATATGTAAACCCACAAAACTGGTTTCTTTTCAAAGTGCTTTTGGTCATGGTGTTTATAAAAGCTATAGGAAGAAAACTAGAGCAAATTTCTGGTAGCTCTCAAGTAAACCCTTCATTATGGAAAATGAAAACCTAAGTAAAGCTAGTGAAAATAATATAAAATATCTGCATGAGTCTTTTAGTCAGCATCAGCAACTATAAAAACATGAGCAACTATGTTGCTTCTAACTTTCTTAGAGTATTATATATGAAATCATGTGTCTTCTCCATCTGTGCACAGTTCCTTAATTGTGTGCCTTCAAATGGATGGAAACTTAGTCAATATATGCCTAATTTTACACACTGAAAATTATATAATAATGAATGATATTTGACATCAGTGTTTAATCAATGCCAAATCTCTCATGATCACATCAATCTGTTTTATTTTTGTTTTCAAAATATTTCAGTAAGTTTTGTTGAAATAATTCTGTATTTGCCTAGATTTACTTCCTTATGTCCTTTTCATGAGGTGCAGCTCATCTCCATGACCATGAAATAATATAGAAGTGCTTTACCCTTAATGTCCATGTTCAAATCCATTTCTTCAATACAACATTTCAGTGGTCTCAAGTAATTATTTAGACTCATTATTTTCTTTTAAATGTTTTATTTTATGAAAGCAATCTAACTGTGCACTAGAGAGCTTTCCTAACATGAATAAGGCCTTGGGTTCAATCCCCAACATCTCATCAAATGCAGCCACTTGTGGATCCCTTTAATTTTGGTAGTGGGAAAGTAGAGCTAAGAGGATCAGTACTTCTAGGTCATCCTTGGTACACAGTGAGTTAGAGGCTAGCCTGGACTACTTGAGACCCTGTGTCAAAAAAAAAATGATTTAGTTCAGTAAGATTACTCAGAAGGTAAATACACTTGTTGACAGACTTAGGACCTGAGTTTAATTGTTGGCTACTTAGCTCAGATCTCATAGTTCTGCCCTTTGTTCTCCACAAACCTGCCTCCAAGTCCTCACTAGGCAGCACAATTAGTTAGGGAGACAGGAAATCCCCACTGCCCCCCGGGAGCCTCCTCTTTCTATTTTACCCATATCAAATCAGTTCACAGAGCTCCTCAATTCCAGCTTTGATTATGCCATGGGCAGTACCATAGTTTTTGTGTCTGTTCTTAAAGCAACATGGATGATCAAATAACCACAGTTATGACACTGAAGTCATATCATGTCAAGTCAATCCTGAGAGGTACCACAAGGATTCCGGTTTCATTCAGGGAACATTCATTAGGTATACAGTATACATACTACAGACAATAAACCTTTGATCTTTATTATTACATGTTTGAAGCTGATGGTGTCTGAATTCTCGCCTCCCTGATATCTCAGGCTGTCTTCTCCTCTCAGGACTTTGTACTTAGTGACGACTTCCATTCTTTGTGCTCTCCCCCAGTAGCCACAGGGCTATTAATCACCTTCTCTAGGTTCTGCCTTAGGATTTATATTCATATTGGAATGTAAATATGCACCTGCCTCTATCATTTATCATCCTTTTATTATGTTTCAGATACAACAACCTCATACACAGTGCAGCTATATTCCATTTCCTGTATCATCTATTTACACCCATTTTACGGAGAGGAATAAGAGACAAGCAAAAAAAATTGCATGTATTTGTTTCCCCAAAACTAATATCAAGATCATTGGCATAAGGTCTACCTCAACTTCGGTAATTGGCTAAGACCATCCACAAGCCTGTCCTGCCTGCCTCCCATCAAAGTTCCCGAGCTTCCAAACTGAGGACCCTCATTCTCAGATCATGTTGCTAAATGTCTTGTTACCTCTCAGTTCTTATGAGAAAAGTGATGGTGAAGTTAGATCTGAATGCGCCTGCCCCTTACCAGATTATCCTGTGTTTGATCTATGTATTCACTGTAGGTGAGCTGCAAGAACCAAGCTCCACTGTGCTCAAGTCTCTTCACATGAACACGCGTCTGCTTCTTCAGGTTGAAAGCAGTTGGCAGGATTTATACACTCTTCTGACTGATGCCCTTCCCTTCTAAGTGTATGCTGGTCAATCATTGAAGTTTATGGATCTTGTTATTTTTCCGAATCTCCTGCATTTCCAAGAAGAAGAAAGAGAAACTGAAACTATTGCCTGTGTTTTTATTCTATTATCTCTTTAGTTCTTGGCAGCAAAGCCATGAAATAATAAAGGAGTGAGGTGTGTGGTTTGGAAACAGGGAACAGGGAGAACCAGTTTACTAGATAGACAGGAAAAGGATCATTGAAAGATAGTTTTTCCAATTCCTGTCTTTACAAATGCAGCCTGAGCTAGTTATACAACATAATGCCTTGGGTCCTGTGCAGATGCTTACATTTAGTCTCATCCAAGACACAACTCATTTTACTTTTGTCTATTATAACCTTATTTTCTCATAATTGCAAATTCTTGTTCATTTATTCTTGTCATTCTCAATTTCCCTGTCTATGCTTTTTTTTTTCAGTCCAGCTTGGGCTTGACAGGTATTACATGTGGTATCACAACCATGGTAAATTCAGATGTGGAAATTCACTGCTGTGTGCAGAAGACACCGTTTCTCTGTCATTGTCCACCAACTCTGACTATGACAGTCTTTTCAGCCATTCTTCCACAGTCATTCTTGTGCCTTTAGAGGTAGAATTAACATCTTTCAATAAGGGCTGGTTAATCTTTGTATTGCGTTCTCTGTATCTTGGCCAGTTGTGTGTCTCTGGAATGATGATCATCTATTGCAAATACAAGCTTCCATACTAAGGGCTGAGAGTTGCCTTATTCTATGGGGATAATGATAACTCATTAGGAGATGGCTTAATATGATATCCATTTAGCAGAATAATAGTAATTCTCAGATTATTAGTAATATTTCTGTGATCTGTTTAGCTTCAGGTTCTTGCCCAGTTACAGGTTTCATCCTGTGAAGAAACTATTAAAACAAATCAGGAAGCAATTGGTTACTCCCAGGACACTTTTTGCCACAAATGGGCAGATTTATCTTCTCTGGCCAGTCATTACTGTAGCTCAGATTTTATAGTTCTCTATGGTTAATGATTACTTCCCATCTCCATCCCTGGTATTTTGGCTAGAACCTTCCTGATCCATGGAAGTTAGCATGTAGGGATGAAGCTTCTGATCATTATGAGCTTGATTTCTCTATGTTCTCTAACTCAAGTATATGGTGTCTTCAATAGTAGGTTCTCACCACTAAGTTCTGTAAGGTTGAGAA
Source organism: Cricetulus griseus (assembly GCF_003668045.3). NCBI lineage: Eukaryota > Metazoa > Chordata > Mammalia > Rodentia > Cricetidae > Cricetulus > Cricetulus griseus. The sequence continues at coordinate 178,718,574 of NC_048595.1, forward strand.
GATCACTGACAATGGCCGGTAATGATTATGGACCTCACTGGATAGCACCTCAAAAAAATTGAACAAATTCATGGGAGTGGGCTTTTTATTTGTAACCCTGTCATATCTATCAGGGATATGGTTGTCCTAGTAGAAGGCAAGTCCATCTCAACTCCTTTTTTATATGCATATAGATTATTTTAGGAAATGTCTACAGTGATAGATTTCCATATGACTTGCTGATATTGTTTAGTGTTCTTTATCACTTTCATTTTTCTTCCTCTACCTTATCTGCCCCCCTCACTCCCCACTTCAACCTTTCTTGATCCATAATTTTCTTTTAACCCTTTCTACCAGTGCATACTATATCTCTCCTCTCTTGATTGTCCCACCCTATGGTACTCTAGTAATTTCAAAGCCTCTGTGGGTATTGCAAATGGAATGCATTTATTTGAATTGTGAGCACTAACATCTACAAATGAGAGGAGTGAAATGATGTTCATATTTCAGCACCTCTGTTTCCTCACTCAGAATGATGCTTCTTCCAGCTCCATCCATTTTCCGGGGTATTTGTAGTTTCATTTTGCTTAATAGTTGAGTTGTATTCCATTATGTAATGGTGCCACATTGTCATTATCCTTTCATCAGCTGATGGTTGTCTAGACTGTTTCCATTCCCCTGGGTAGTGTGGGTAGCACATGAATGAACATGGATAAGCAAATAGCTCTGTAGTTGGCTATAGAGCCCTTTGTGAATATGCCCTAGTGACACAACTGGACCTTGTCTTAAAACTATTTTTACTGTCTGTGGAGCTTCATCACAAATTACCTTAGTGGCTGTACCAGTTTGCCCTCCTACCCCTAGGGAGTTAATGTTCTCCTTTGTACATATCCACAGGGCACAGAAACCTTGTTTATAACTTATGGAATCAGTCTAGAGCTTATTGACTATATGTGCATATTAAACAGTGCTCTGTTGATGGACATTGAGAGGAGTGTACAGTGCCCACCTCTTATCTTCAGTTCCAGCACTTTGCTTGCTTGCTTGTTGCCACCGTCATGATGTGCATGTACTGACCTCTGATTTTCTAAGCAAGCACTCAATTAAATATTTTCTTTTGTATGTTTCCTTGGTCATGGTGTCTCTTAACAGTCAAAGATAAAAATGTAAGGCTCATATTTCAAGTTATAGTAGTAAAAGCTGCATGGTCCTACCACAAAAATCATATGAATCGATGGACGAGGACCAGGGACCTGTATATATCTGCATACCTACAATCACATGATTTTTGACATGTATGTGAAAGATAAATACTATAGAATATATACCATCTCCAAAACACTGTGTTGGGAAAACTAGATTTAACATGAAGAGGATGAAACTTGATTGTTATCACTCATCTTGTCTAAAAATCAGTTTCAAATTAATCAAAGACTTCAAGGTTACATTTACAATTCAGAAACTTCTATGGGAAATTACAATGAGTACATTTCAGAATATAGGTTCCATTAAGATCTTTCTGTATAGAACCCTCTTCACACAGGAAATGCAGCCATCTGTCAATCAAAAAATGTGATTCATGAAGGTAAATAGTCACATACTGTGCAAGAAACTATTATTCTACTGTATCAGCCTTCAGAAATCTTTACAAGCATTAAATCAGTTAGAGGATTAGTATAAAGAATATGCAAAGACAACCAAAAAACTCCATCAAGAAAACAGTCAATTCAATTAAAATTGATTATGAAACTGGCCAGAGCATTCTCAAAGGAGAAACACAAGAGTAAGAAATATTGAAAATAGTGTTCAATATTCTATCCACAGGAATCTTCAAATTAAAACTGCTTTGAGATTTCATCTAACCTCAGTCAGAATGACTAAGATTAGGAAAACAAACAAGACTTTGGCCAGGGAAGCAGGTAGGTTAACTGTCGACCATCACCACCCTCTCTGTTCCCTTCTCCAAATGCAATCCTACGGACTTCTTTCCCTTAAAAACAGCAGGCCTCTTAAGAATATTGAACCAAACATGAATAACGAATTATAATAAGACCACAGCCTCTCATATCAATGGTAGATGAGTCCACACAGTAGGAGTACAAGGGTCCCAAGTGCAGGCAAAAGAGTCAGAGATAGCCCCCAATCCCATTGTTAGGAGTCTCACAAGACATGAAGATAGGTCTTAAGGGAGGGTATTGTGGTTGATTTTAATGTCAACTGGTCAAAAATTAAAATCACTTGACAGAAAGCCTTCCATGAAGAAGTGCCCTGATTTGCCTTGGTTGATGGTAGAAGACCCACCCAGATGCCAAGAGTAAGGCAGGGGGAATATCACTTACCTTGTGCTGGATTGGCTTTCCCTCTTTTATTTTTTATTTTTGAGACAGGGTTTCTCTGTGTAGCTTTGGAGCCCATCCTGGAACTCACTCTGTAAACCAGGCTGGCCTTAAACTCACAGGGATCCTTCTTTCTCTACCTCCCAAGTGTTGGAATTAAAGGTCTGCACCACCACTGCCAGGCTTGGCCTTCCCTCTCACTTTGTGTTGATTTATACTGTTGTTGCTGCTGATTCCTTCAATGATATCAGAACAGTCATTTCCAGACTTCCATCCTGGTCTCTCCAGGAAGCTTCCAGATTTTCTGTGCTAGTTGGGACTGCAGAGGTACCAGCCTTGAGGCCTGAGCATAATATTCACATATTTTCACTCCACTGATTCTATTCTTTCAGATAATCCTTAGCTATATGAAAGATGATAGTAGAACACAAGTGGCATGAAGAGAGGGAGGTGAATAACGGAGATGAGTTAGGCAGCAGCATGGGGGGTCAGGGAAGAGGAGTAACTGTGAGAGAAGGAATCACTGACTGAGAATTTCTGAAAACACTATACTGAATCCTATTGTTTCACGTGTTCTTAAGAAGTTTAACTGGAGTTACTGTGTACAGGTGTAAGTGGGTAATGCTCATTGTAGAATTTATAGCTCATCAAACAGTTTTTCAGTGCTTGGTGTGGGATACCTCCCCTTCAGTTAGTTGTTGATCAGGGAATCTCAGAGACTTCCAAACAATACAGGGCATTGCTATTGTTCTTGCTTCACCAGAGCCTGGTGTTAGGATCCTATTGCTGAAGACACTCAGTCTTAAGTGAAGACACTTACACAAGACATTGAAAACTGATGGAAGTGACCAGAGCTTCCTGACATCTGTGTAGCATTCACAGCATTGGCGGGTGCTATGCAGGCAGATGATGGAGAAAATCCATCAACAGTCTCACCTGAGTGATCCCTGGCTTTGTTCAAAGACCAGTCCCTATGGGAAGAACGCTTGCCTTCCTCTCTGCAGAAATCTTGACATCTAAACCTTTACCACTGCCCCATGAAACCAAGATCAAAGGATCAGCTATGCCCTTCCATTTCCAGATTATTTTCTTTTCCCTTATCATCTGGCTTTAAAGAGCCTAATTATGGCCATGTCCCTTTACCCCAGGGTCCAGACTCACTACTGCAGCATGCCTCAACACTGTAGTCTGAAATTCTATCTTGTAGGCAACTATGACTCATGTTGCAATAGAGTCCTGTTCTAGTGTGAGTGTCTGGAGCATTGCTTTCTGTTAGAGCCACACCAGTGCTGTGCTCTGTTCTTCAGGGACAAAGATACTGTTACATCCTTCTTCTGTCATGAGCTACTAAGCCATATGTCTGAATCACAAATGTGTGTGTGTGTGTGTGTGTGTGTGTGTGTGTGTGTGTGTGTGTGTGTGCATTACAGAAAGAGAGATCTGTATTTTCCTGAGCTCCAGAATAATTATGAGCCTTAGGTCCTATATGCCACAAACCCTGAGTCCAGGACCCTCATTTCACTGCAGCTTGAACGCATAAGCCATAGAGTGGAGTGCTGCACAAGTTTCCTGTGGACCATTTACAAAGGCTGCTGACAGACAACAGTCATCATTGATTTGTCTTGAGCCTTCAAGTTCAATGTATTGCACACAATGTCTTTACTCACTCCATTCCCAGGAAAGTTTTATAAATATTTTGTTTTCCTTTTGTTCCTAAATGTACTATGTTTTTTACTGTCTGAATTTATGCTTGTCTTAAAATGTTCTGTCAATTTTAGAAGATAGCTTTGTGGATATAGTGATCTTAACTGGCAGTTATTTACATTAAGGGCTGTGTGACAAGGCCAACTGAAAAGGACCCAGGGAACAAGTCAGTGAGCAGCCCTCCTTCAAGTTTTCTGCTTCAAGTGACAGCCTTGCGTCCCTGCTCTGTCTTCTCTCAATGACAGATTGTGTTCTGAAATTTGTAAGATAAGAGAAATCTTTTCCCTGTCAACTTGCCTTAGGTCATTGTCTTACTTTCCTTTTTCTGTTTTAAAACAGTATGACCAAGGCAATATATGGAAAATGGAATTTATTTGGAACTTATAGATTCAGAGTGTGTATCCAAGACTACAATGGTAGGGAGCATGGAAGTATGAGTGCATTGTGCTGGAGCAGTATCTAAGAGCTGACAAGTTGATCCACAAACCTGAGGTAAACAGCTACCTGGAAATGAATAACATGGGCTTTGGAGTTTTAGGAGCACAGTAACACACTTCCTCCCATAAGGCCAAATATCCTAACCCTTCCAAACATTTCCATCAACTGGGGCCCAATTATTCAAATATATGAGCCTATGGGGGCTATTGACATTCAAACCACCGCAGTCACAATGTTTATCACATAAACAAATAGCAAACTAGGACACTTATCCACCCTATCTTTTTAAAGTTCATTTATTCCCTAATCCTTATTTCTGTCTGTCTCATGCCCTTCTTTCCCTAATGTTATTGACTACAATCCCAAATAGTCTTCATAGTATTCTGTGTTTACTGTCAACAGTTTCTGAAGTCTAAGGGCCACTGTTATGATTATCTGGGTGATAATTACATAGTGGTAGTTTCAAACAGCTGTGGTTGTTCTCCTAGTTAATATCTTTTTTGGGGAATGATATAGAGTTTATACATGATGCTCACACCTCCGGTCTGAGGAATTATTTTCTGAAGTACAACTCAACAAAAACATACCCATGTTCCACTTGGACAATGCAATACTTCATCAGAATGCACATAGACGATAAAAATGAAGTCAAGAAAAGAGGTGATACATCATACATAATTCCCAATGTAGTGACACAAGAATCAAATACAAGACTTGTACCTCTTTCCCAGTATTATTATTTCCACATCAGTGGCATTATTGAGATTGAGTTGGAGGAATCCCTGATGGCAAACTCAGAAGAATTCTTACAAATATGCTCAAAGACACAAACAGTTGAATGAAATAGGAAGTCAATGGATGATATGAAAGGAATTTAGGAAAAAAAGATAGAAGTAGTTGAAGAAAAATCACCTAAATGCTTGAAAATATGAAACACATAAAACCAAACAAATATGAAAAACAGTAAGTAGAAAATCAAATAACTCTTTTAAAGTCTCAGTGCTAGAAGGTGGAGGAAAGAATTCCTGAACTTAAAAACAAGATGCAGGAGCTGGAATAATTCAAGGTCAAAGAAAATATATAAGACATGTGGGGGACTGGTGAGATGGCTGGAGGTTAAGAGCACTGGCTCTTCCTCCAGAGGACCCGAGTTCAATTCCCAGAAACCACATGGTGGTTCTCAGTCCTGTGTAATGAGATCTTGTGCCCTTTTGATGTACAGGCATACATGCAGGCAGAACACTTTATACATGATAAATAAACATTTAAAAATAAGACATTATGGGTTAATTTAAAATGTAAGATTTATTTAATAACTAGCCTGAACTATTTGTCAAGCATCTATAATTAACAGTAAGTCTCCATGTTGGTTATTTGGAAACTGGTGGGTGGGAAAGAAAAGTCAGCCCATACTTATCTTCTCTTGGTCTGTGGACTGTAGCATGATTATACTTTACAGCTCATAGCTACTTATAAGTGAGTACATATCATGTATGTCTTCCTGGGTATGTATTCACTTATATGTGGATATTAGCTGTTAAATCAATGATAACTGATCTGTCACCCATAGATCCACAGAGGTTAGGTATACAGTAAGGGACTTGGGAGGACAGATGGATATCACTAAGAAAAGGAAATAGAACAGATAGTTATGGATGGAGGAGGGAAAGGTGTGTGTGGGGCTAGAACAGGATGATCTCAGGGATTAGGGGAGGGAAAAAGCATGGAATACTGTCATAGACAGCTAAAATTAAAGGTTATTTGAGATGTAGTATGAAAACCTAATATATTAGAAATTTTCTAATATATGTACATATTTATAGGCAATACTAATGAAGTTGCAAATAATAGGGAGGACAGAGTCCCTAACCAACATCTCTTGTCACCAAACAAAGCTTAAGTACTGGGAGTGGGTTACATCTAATTTAGTTGTTGGCCAAAGGGGTCCTCTGGAACCTCCCAAATTACCCAGGCTATTGCCAAGACTACAGTCCTCTCCATAAAATGGTGTCAAGGACCCATTGATGAAGATAACACACAACATATTGAATATGGAGAAGTCCATCAGATGCCTACACAGAGCCTTCACCACTACATGCTAGTATCTTTGGTATAACAAGGTACTCTACATGCTACCCAAAGAGAAATGTAAACACTGAAAACAGTGACATACCTTTATCTACAATGCTATTCTGCTTGACAGATGTGCTAAGGCAATGGTGGAACAAAGTGTGTGGGAGTAGCCAGCCAATATATGATTTGACTTGAGATCCACTCTGCAATTGGAATCCATATTTGACACTTCTTGTATGACCAAGAAACATAGACAAAAATAGACTAGATATACCAGGGATATAGGGTAAATGCAAATACTACAGTTCTAAAGTAAAAGTAGCAATAAAATGATACCTAATTACATTCTGCTGTACATAGGCATCAGTGGCCTGCCCAGCTATCACTAGGGAAGTTTCCTCCTGCAGCAGATGGGAGCAAATGCAGACACCCACAGCCAGACATTAGGAAGAAAGTTAGAGACCTTGAAACTCTCAGACCTAAACAGGTTTCTCCAAGACTCTGGCTACCCTTCAGAAGAGTAGGAAGAGTAGGAAGAAAGAGGATAAGAGCCAGAGCAGATGAAGGACACCAAAGAAACAGGCCCTCTAAATCAACAGGATCGAGACACATGTGTACTCATTCAAAGACTGAGGCAGCATACCCAGGTCACACATGTGTCTACACACGGCTCTCTATGTCCACCTTATGTGTTTCAGTTTGGTGTTTTTATGGGATTTTGAGTATGGGAACCAGTGCGTCTCTGTTTTTTTGCCTTCTCTTGGTCTCTTTTCCTTCTGTTTGTTTTGTTCAATTCCAGTGTGTTAGTTTTGCTTTATCTTATTATATTATATATTTTATTTTATATATTTTATTTATGTTATCTATTAGAAGTCTGTTTTCTAATGAGATACAGAAAGGGAGTGTTTCTGTATGGGACATGAGATGGGAGGAACTGTGAGGAATATAGGGAGGGGAAACTGTAATCAGGATATAGTATGTTAGAGTTTATATTTTCAGAAAATGGGGGAAAATAAAACAAAGAATAAAAAATTCTGTCCACAATGTGGGGCAATGGAAACCCTTTTTCATGGTTTGTGGAAGGACAAACTAGTCTAGGTATTGTGGAAATTGTTGTGGATGTTTGTTTCTTAAACAAACCAACAAAACTATTATAAATAGTTTTATTAACCCTTTGTCCAGATATATCAATCCTAGGCATATATCTAAAAAACTCCAAGAACAGAGATATTTGCTCATTCATGTTCATTCTAACTCCATTCCCCATAGCCAGGAAACAGAAACCGTGTAGATGTTCATTGATAGACTTGTGAGTAGGCAATGAAAATATGACAAATATACACAGTAGAATTTATTCATCTGTACAGGATAATAAAACCACAAAAATTTCAAGTCAATGGATGGATCTTGAAAACATATTGTGTGATGTTTCCCTGATCCAGGAAGACTAACATCACATATTTCTCATATATAGATCCTAGAACTGAATCTTTGCATTTGAGTCATTCAACTGGAACAACCATGGAAGCCAGGGAAATGGAATGGGTTCAATGTAGAAAGGGAAGTAAGATGTTAAGGGAGGGTGTTATAATTGATTTTAATGTTAACTGGCCACAAATTAGACTCCCTTTATATGGAGCCTCACCAGAAGTGCCCTGGTTGTCTTAATGAACATTGGAAGACCCACCCAGATGCCAAGAGAAAGGCAGGGAATGAGCACTTGCCATGTGCTGTCTTGATATTCCTTCTAACTGTGGGTTGATTTACCTAGTCTCTACTCTGGCTCCTTCACTGATATCAGAACAGGCATTTCCAGGCATCTGACTCTGGATTAGAGATTCTCCAGGAAACTTCCAGGTTTTTCTGTGCCAGTTGGACTGCAGATGTTTCCAGCCTTGTGGCCTGAACAACTACAGAGCTGTTGGCCTGCCTAGTGAGAGATAGCCATTGTGCAACTGCCCTGACTGCTGAGGCACTCTCCTTAATGGAGCCGCAACAGGTTGTCAGCCTCTCAGCTGGGACTCAGCTCTTGATAATATTTCAATGTAAGCTGTCTTAATATAGTATTCTATATTATGCACATATTATAGATATATTCACTCTATTTTGATTCTCTTCCTCTACAGAATTCTAGTGCCAAGGGGATTAGTAGAGAACAAGAGATATGAAGAGGGAAAAGTGAATATCAGGGAGGAGGAGGGAGTGAGAGAAGCAATCACTGAGGATGTCTGAATTCTACTATTTTATGTGTGAAGTTGGAATGCAGGTGTGCTGTCTGTTGATTAAATAATTTTAATAAAACATGTCCCCTTCCTCTGTGGTTCTGTTTAATACACAATTTGATATAAGTGCATTTATATCAATCCTCTATTCATAATATAAATTATAACATAATTTATATAATGATATGATAATAATATAATATATATTACATAATATAAAAGAAACTTATATTATGAATGTAGAAATAGTTTATATATTTCATTATATAGTTTAATATAAAGGCAAAAATGATACACACTGAACATCACCATAAGTCATGCGGTCTCCTTGGTTCTTTTCAATATTTCATATC